>NC_138768.1:496317744-496601019 GCF_965119305.1 Pelophylax lessonae
CTTACCATTAGTGTACTGGTAACGGCCTTTCTCTTAATCCTTCCAGGACGGCCTACATATGAGAGATTGTGGCTCCGCCTCACAGGAAGCACAACTAATTTGCAGCTGTTAAAAAGGTCCCTCCCATCCTTGAGCTTCAGTAATAGAAAAGTACCTTTCCAACCGAACCTTCAAGGGACACAGTTATTCCATAACATACAGCTACACATATATACATATATATATATATATATATACATTTTTAAACTCACCACCACTCTGGGCGGGAAGTAGGCCGGCCGTCCTGGAAGGATTAAGAGAAAGGCAGTTACCAGTACACTAACGGTAAGTTTTCTCCTTTCACCCTTCCAGGACGGCCTACATATGAGAGGATAATAAAGGAATCCATACTGGCCTACCTTAGGGCGGGACCACTGCCTGTAAACCCTTTCTGCCAAAGGCAAGGTCTTGGTGCAACAGTACTTCCACACGATAGTGCTTTAGGAAGGTATCTTGGCTGGACCAGGTGGCTGCATGGAGGATCTGCTCCCAGGATGCTCCGGCTCTCTCGGCCCAGGAAGTTGCCATGCCCCTTGTGGAATGTGCCTTTAGATTTGCTGGTGTGGGGGTACCTGACACCTTATATGACATGCTAATGGCTTGCTTAATCCACCTAGAGATCGAGGGCTTTGATGCCTGTAATCCCCTTCTTGGTCCAGAATGTAGAACCAACAGGTGGCTAGACCTCCTAAACCCTTTGGTTCTTTCTAAATATGCAAGAAGACACCTTCTTACATCTAAGCAATGAAATTTTTGTTCCTTTGCACATTTAGGTTTTTCACAGAAAGATGGGAGAACCATTTCTTGATTCCTTTGAAAGGAAGACACTACCTTGGGTAGGTACAGTGGGTCTGGTCTAAGAATCACTCTGTCTTGGAGAATTCGCATAAAGGGTTCTTTTATGGATAAACTTTGTAAATCTCCCACTCTTCTGGCTGTGGTGATTGCCAACAGAAAAGTTAACTTAATTGACAAAATGTTTAAACTAATTTTGTTCAAAGGTTCAAATGCTTCACTAGATAATGTCTCTAGTACCAGCGTTAAGTTCCAAACTGGAACATTAGTTCTGTTAATTGGAGATGCTCTTCCCCGAGCTAACGGAAACCTCTTAATTAAAGGCTCTTTGGCCAGACTTTTGTCTAAAAAAACAGAAAGTGCCGCTACCTGTACTCTAAGGGTGTTAACTGCCACCCCCTTATCTACCCCATCCTGTAAAAATTCCAGGATCATCGGGATTGAGGCAGAGGAATTCTTCTTCTGACTCTGCCAAGTACAGAATGTTTTCCAGATTTTGGAATAAATTTTCCTAGTCACTGGCTTTCTACTTGAAAGGAGGGTATCAATGACTCTGTCTGAACAACCTTTCTCTTTCAGGATATGGCGCTCACTACCCAGGCTGTTAACTGAAAAAACTGCGGTCTGGGGTGAATCAGAGGTCCTTGTAGTAACAGATCTGGAACCTCTGGTAGTTTCCAAGGAGCTATCACTGATAGGGATACCAAGGTTGCGAACCACGTTCTCTTTGGCCACCCAGGTGTGACCAGGATGAGGCATAGTTGTGGCCACCCGCTGAGCTTCTGCAGAACTCTTGAAATCAGATTTTGTGGGGGAAAGGCATAGGCTAGCCTGAAGGGCCAAGGCTGTGCAAGAGCATCCAGGCCCAGCATACCCTTCTGCCTTGTCAGAGAAAAGAACTGTCCTACTTTTCAGTTCTGCCAAGTGGCAAACATGTCCACTTCTGGCTGCCCAAATTTTTGGACTAGTAGTTGAAAAATTCTGGGGTTCAGTTCCCATTCTGTCTGTTTGATGGAATGACGACTGAGGAAGTCCGCTTCCCAGTTGTCCTTTCCTTTTATGTACATGGCTGAAAGAGAAATCACTCTCTTTTCTGCCCAGCTCAGTGTCTCCTGAGCTAATCTCAGCAGGGTGCCTGATCTGGTCCCCCCTTGATGATTCAAGTAAGCTACTGCTGTAGCATTGTCTGAATGGACTTGGACTTCTTTCCCTAGAATGTCCTTCTCGAAGGCTCTTAAGGCCTGTCCCACTGCATTCAGTTCTCTGTAGTTGGATGAGGCTTGACTCAGCTGTATATCCCAGGTGCCCTGGGTCCGAGCTCCTTCTAGGTGAGCTCCCCACCCTTCGGAACTTGCGTCCGTGGTAATCCTTACGGGTAGCTCTTGACCCCAGAGTCGCCTCTCCTTCAGGTTTTGGGGAACTGTCCACCATTTTAGTGATAATATTACTTGAGGGGACAGTGTAATCTTTTCGTCTATGGACTCCTGTCTCTTGTTCCAAGAGATCAGGTGAAAAAATTGGAGGTCTCGTGAGTGTAGTTGGGCCCACTCTACAGCTGGAATGCATGCTGTCATTAGCCCTAGAACTCTCATGATCTGTCTCCTGGAACACCAAGGATGAGAGCAGATATCTCTTACCGCTGAGACCACCTTTTCCACCTTTTCTCCTGGGAGAAAAAGCTGCTTGAGTTTAGTATCTATCTTGTACCCCAGATAGATTTGGACCTGTGCTGGCTGTATTGAGGATTTCTCCATATTTAGCAGCCATCCTACTGTTTGTAGGACTGACATCACCTTTTGGGTGTCTGCCATGGCCTGTCTTTCTGATCTTGCAAAGATCAACATATCAACCAGATACGGGATCAAATTTAGGACTTGCAGATGAAGATGGCCTACTACCTCTGCCAAGATCTTTGTAAAGATCCTTGGACTTGCTGCCAAGCCAAAAGGAAGAGCTCTGAACTTCCAATGTGCGGTTCCTTCTTCCGTCACAATAGTGAATCTGAGAAATGCTTGATGTTCCGGATAAATTGGGACATGTAGGTAAGCATCTCTTAAATCCAATGTGGTCATAAAGACGTTCTGGCACAGATTTTTTCTGACCGCATAAATATTCTCCATGGAGAACTTCTTGTATATCAGAAATTTGTTTAATTTTTTGAGGTTTATGACTAGCCGGAATTTCCCTGAGGGTTTTGGCACCACAAATATGTGGGAGTAAAAGCCTTGGAATACCTGACCTGTTGGTACAGGTGAAATCACCCTCTGTTCTGCTAGTTCTCGAATACCTTCTAACAGTGCCTTTCTCTTTTGTTCTACTTTTGAGGGATAAGTGTAATGTTCCGGTACCTTTGGTACCCTAAATTACACTTTCCACAAGTGTATGCGCCCCACCATTTACTTTTGGAAAAGGTGCGCATACACCTTTAAGACTGGAGCTGTCATCACCCAGCGCCGGACTAGATGGCTATTTAAAGCGCCGGTTCTCACTCACATGTGTTCGTTCAAACACCCTTATCTGGATACTAACCTTGCTTGAAGCTTCCATGCTTGCAAGCTTACCTCGCTGACGGAACCTCGCCGCGCTGATCCCTGTATCCCGCTACTGGATCATCCGCCTCTCCTGAACCACCCTTCGGCTGTATCGCTAATAGTGCTAAGTACCCCGCAGGGGAATTCTCTATAAACTTATACTAAGCTTACACTATCTAGCTCTGCATAGTAAAGACTGTTTATCACATCTGCATAACTAGATTGCTAGCTCTTGAGACTACTGCTACTTTTCTGCACTGGGTTGATCTCTTTTGTATGTCCACCTGCTATTCTATCATCTGCTATCATACAACATTGCTAAACCTTCCTGCATCCATCTGCTACTGTCTCACCTTCAAGTGTCTATCACCTACCACCTCCACTCAACCTATCCCTCAACCTTCATCATTGTGTTACCACATACATAAAGTCACTCTAGGAACCAGCTTGCTAATTGTGTGTATTTACTGGCTGAAATAAGACCTTCCACACATGATGAGTCATTGAGGTTGGGAATGGTATCTCAGCATATCTCTTACATGACTACTGACGTGGGACTATTTCTGCAGCTGAAAATCCACACCATATAAGAAACGCAGGAGCGTTACAGATTGAACGAACCAAAAAATGGATTCAGCAGAAATAGCCACTCAGGTGACACAATTGAAACAGCAAGTATCTGCGTTAATACACGCACTTGCTGAATTAAAAGAAGACAATCAGGCTCTGTCGCAGCAGGTAATTAGACTGACACAACTTACCTCTGCTCAGTCCCCTGAACCCAAGATAAATCCCCCTTTGGTATTTGCAGGCGATCGCAAAAAATTTCGCGAATTTAAAAACGCATGTGAGTTACTTTTTTTGCTAAAACCTCGTACCTACCTTACTGATCACATTAAGGTTTGTACTATTATTTCTTACCTATCAAACGATCCTCGAGCCTGGGCAGATTCTCTTTTTGAGAAAAACGACCAGCTTCTCAACTCCTATGCCTTGTTCCTGGCAGAGCTCACTGCTGATCTTCAGTTAAGATCCTTGAAACAAGGAAGGAGGCCTGTAGAAGACTTTGTCGCAGAGTTCAAGAGATGGACCCTTGATTCAGAATGGAATGATGCATCTCTGAAAACCCAATTTAGGCTTGGCCTATCAGAAGCCGTTAAGGACGAGCTCGCCCGAGCGGATCTGCCAAAAACCCTGGATGCACTAATACAACTCTGTATTACCATAGATAGAAGACTACGAGAAAGAAAGGCTGAAAAGATGGGAATGCCATTATCCGTTTCCTCTCGGAGTCTGGCCGTTGACCCCGTTCCTATGGAGATAGGAACCATACGCCCACCGCTATCAACTATGGAAAAAGCCAAAAGACGAAATGAAAATCTCTGCTTGTACTGTGCATCCCCGGATCACAAGATAAACGTCTGTCCCCTAGTCAACAAAAAGAAGGGTGAGTGTTCACATGTCTCCCTAGGAGGATTGACAACTTCATTCACTAACCCCTACATTTCTGTTTTTTTGACATTACAGTGGGACCAGAACAGGATTACTACTAAGGCCATGATTGACACAGGATCTTGTGGAAATTATATGGATATATGTTTTGCTGCTTTAAATAAAATTCCTATTATTTCTAAACTCAAACCTGTCTCAGTAAGTCTTATTACCGGTGTTCCGTTATCCTCTGGTCCGATCACCGATCAGACACAAGCACTTCTAGTCACTATTAACGAGTCTCATAGGGAGACTTCTACCTTCGATTTAATACCATCACCCCACTTTCCCATTGTGTTGGGACTTCCCTGGTTGCACACACACCAACCAACCATAGATTGGAAGAAACGGTCCTTGACCTTCCCTTCTTGTTATTGCGAGGAAACGTGTAACCTCCCGTTTTCCGGGAAGATTCTGTCTGTGGTGACAGATGAGATTGCACCACTATGTTATCAGGATCTTTCTGAGGTTTTTCTTGAGAAAAATGCTCAAGCATTACCTCCTCATCGAGACTATGATTGTAGCATTGATCTACTCCCAAATAGCAAATTGTCGTTCGGTCATGTTTATCCTCTTTCACAGGATGAACTTGCCCATCTCAAAACCTATTTGGATGAGAACTTGGAAAAAGGTTTTATTAGACCTTCCACTTCTTCTACAGCAGCAGGACTCTTTTTTGTTCGCAATAAAGATTCAAGTCTCAGACCTATCATCGACTACAGGAAATTGAATGCCATCACAATAAAAGATCGCTATCCTCTACCGCTTATCCCTGAGCTCATTGAGCAGGTGCGTGGAGCTACCTATTTTTCAAAATTAGACCTGAAAGGAGCATACAATCTCATTCGAATCCGTGATGGACACGAGTGGAAGACTGCATTCAGAACTAGATACGGATTGTTCGAATATCTTGTGATGCCATTCGGCCTATGCAATGCCCCTGCAGTTTTCCAACGATTTATAAACGATATTTTTAAAGACTTACTAGATGTCTGTGTTGTGGTATATCTGGACGATATACTTATATATTCACGGACCCTGTCGGAACACATAAGACATGTAAGACTTGTATTATCGAGATTGCTTGCACATAATCTTTATGTGAAGCTGAAGAAATGCTTGTTCCATAAAGATGAGGTACTCTTTCTAGGCTACATCATATCCAAAACAGGAATCGAGATGGACATGAGTAAAATATCCTGCATTCAGGATTGGCCTACACCAACTACACGCAAGGCGCTACAGCGATTCCTGGGATTTTCAAATTTCTACAGGAAGTTCATAAAAAACTTTTCTGCTATTGTGAGACCCCTCACACAGCTCACTAGCATAAAAATACCATTTAAATGGTCAGAAGAAGCAAATAAGGCTTTCCACTTGTTAAAGACAAGGTTTACTTCCGCTCCCATATTACGCCATCCAGACCCATCCCTCCAATACATTCTGGAGGTAGATGCGTCAAACATGGCAGTAGGAGCAATACTCTCCCAACGACCTACCCACACTTCACCACTTCATCCAGTCGCTTTTTTTTCTAAATCCCTGAGCAGTCCCGAGATAAATTACCCCGTGGGTGAAAAGGAACTGCTTGCTATAAAATTGGCTCTGGAGAATTGGCGACATTTACTCGAAGGCACCCAATTACCAATAATTATATACACGGACAATAAAAACCTCCAATATCTTCAGACTAGCAAAACTCTCTCGCATCGACAGGTACGATGGTCACTATTCTTTCTAAGGTTTAACTTCCTAGTGACCTACACACCTGCAGATAAGAACAAAAAGGCGGATGCACTATCACGACTAACTGAAGAAAACTACTTTGAAATCCCTTCCATTCCTATAATACCTCACAAACGCATTATTGGAGTTGTCCGTTCCTTAAAGGAAGAGGTTCTGCATGGTATAAGTTTGGATTCACCCCCACCACAACTAAATACTGATGCAGAAGGCTTCCTCTACTACAACGACAAACTTTACATACCACCTACCCTACGCACCAAGATCTTGGAATTATCGCATGATGTGCCTATGGCAGGACATATGGGTATGACAAAGACTTTCAATTTGATTTCTCGACAATTCTGGTGGCCTGACATGAAAACATCTATACAAAAATTCGTCTCTTCATTCAATGTCTGTGCCAGGTCCAAAATTGACACTACGAGACCATCCGGTCTACTATGCAGTCTACCAATACCCCAAACTCCATGGGAGGTTTTGTCATTGGACTTCATCGTAGAATTGCCTCCTTCCAAAGGATTTAATACCATCTTGGTGTCAGTGGACCATCTGACAAAGATGGCACATTTCATTGCTATTCGCAGACTACCTTCGTCCAAACAAACGGCAGAACTCCTGATGAAACATGTCTTCAGATTACATGGTATCCCAAAAACTCTTCTGTCTGACCGTGGATCCCAATTTATTTCTAAATTCTGGCAAGAACTATGTCACATACTACGGATTGAGCGGAAGCTCACTTCTCCTTACCATCCGCAGACCAACGGACAGACTGAAAGAGTCAACCAATGCATCGAGCAGTATTTACGTTGTTACACTTCTTACCAACAGGATGATTGGTTGGATCTTCTCCCCCTGGCAGAATTTGCCTACAACAACGCAACTCACAGTACAACCAAGCAGAGTCCGTTCTACTTGAACTATGGGTTCCATCCCTCTATTCTCCCTCCACGCATCCTTCCTTCAAATAACCCAGTAGCCTCAGACTATCTTACCCAAATAAAGGATTCTCTGGGTTTACTAAATACTACCATTGCACACGCTCACAGTCAACAAAAGAAGTACTATGATCTTCGTAGAAGACCTTCTCCACAGTATACTATCGGGGACCTCATTTGGCTCTCAACAAAAAACTTGAGACTGAAGATCCCTAGCAAAAAGCTTGGACCTCTGTTCTTGGGACCTTTCCCAATCAAGAAACTTATTGGAAAAGCTGCAGTGCAGCTTACATTGCCAATGGACCTATAAATCCATCCCATTTTCCATGTGTCGCTACTGAAACCCCATGTTCCGGACCAAGGAATAAGGCCTAATATTCCACCTCCCCCTCCTGTACAAGTTGAAGGTGGAGAAGAATACGAGATAAAAGAGATTCTGGATTCTCGTATCTACAGAAGAAGACTTCAGTACTTGGTTAGATGGAAGAACTATGGGCCCCAAGACGACACCTGGCTAAACACCTCTGACATACATGCCCCTAGATTAATCCGCAATTTTCATGCGAGATACCCAGACAAACCAGCTCCAGAGGCCTTCAGGAGCAGGCCTTAAGGGGGGGGTATTGTAATGTTCCGGTACCTTTGGTACCCTAAATTACACTTTCCACAAGTGTATGCGCCCCACCATTTACTTTTGGAAAAGGTGCGCATACACCTTTAAGACTGGAGCTGTCATCACCCAGCGCCGGACTAGATGGCTATTTAAAGCGCCGGTTCTCACTCACATGTGTTCGTTCAAACACCCTTATCTGGATACTAACCTTGCTTGAAGCTTCCATGCTTGCAAGCTTACCTCGCTGACGGAACCTCGCCGCGCTGATCCCTGTATCCCGCTACTGGATCATCCGCCTCTCCTGAACCACCCTTCGGCTGTATCGCTAATAGTGCTAAGTACCCCGCAGGGGAATTCTCTATAAACTTATACTAAGCTTACACTATCTAGCTCTGCATAGTAAAGACTGTTTATCACATCTGCATAACTAGATTGCTAGCTCTTGAGACTACTGCTACTTTTCTGCACTGGGTTGATCTCTTTTGTATGTCCACCTGCTATTCTATCATCTGCTATCATACAACATTGCTAAACCTTCCTGCATCCATCTGCTACCATCTCACCTTCAAGTGTCTATCACCTACCACCTCCACTCAACCTATCCCTCAACCTTCATCATTGTGTTACCACATACATAAAGTCACTCTAGGAACCAGCTTGCTAATTGTGTGTATTTACTGGCTGAAATAAGACCTTCCACACATGATGAGTCATTGAGGTTGGGAATGGTATCTCAGCATATCTCTTACATGACTACTGACGTGGGACTATTTCTGCAGCTGAAAATCCACACCATATAAGAAACGCAGGAGCGTTACAATAAGTCACTGTTATTCCTGATACCGGCTGAGAGGCAAACTCCAGTCGGTAACCTTCCCGAATTATCTGGAGAATATAGGGGCTGGCTGAAATGTTCTCCCATTGGGAAGCAAAATGGGTCAACCTGCCCCCTACCCTGATGCTGGCGTCAGTTGGCCTCTTTGGGTCCAGGTTTAAGGAACAGTAAATTGGTTCCTTGTTTTCCCTTTGCAGGACCACCTCTCCTGGCCTGTCCCCTGAAAGGCCTTTTTTGATTTTTGTCTTGGAAGTTCCGAAAGAAATATCTTCCCATCTTGTCCTTTTTCTTAATGGGGAATTTTTTCCCCTTCTCTGCAGATCTGGACAAGGCATCATCCAGTCCTGAACCAAACAGGAATGAACCCTCAAAGGGTAATGCGCAGAGTCTTAGCTTGGAAGCTATATCACCTTCCCATGCTTTGACCCAAACTGCCCTTCTAGCAGAATTCACTAGCGCTGCTGTTTTTGCAGATGCTACTATTGACTCCACTGCTGAGTCTGCTAAGTAGGATACTGCTTTTTCAATCACAGCCAAGGAATCTATTAAGTCTTGTGATCCCTCCATCGTAGGGACATGTTTAGACAATTCCTTGATCCAGAAGTCTGCATTTCTGGCCATACATGTATTAGCTAGAGCTGTAGTCATATTATAAGCATTAGAGGTCCAAGCCTTTTTCAATAAGGATTCGATCCTGCGATCCATAGGATCCTTAATATGACCAGCATTTTCAAAGGACAAGTCTGTCCCCCTTGATAGCTGAGCCAGAGGAGCGTCCAGTTTTGGACTTTTTGTAAATACCTCCAATTCCTGTCCCTTTAAAGGGATACCTTCTTTTCCAGCTATTTGGTCTGGATAAGGCATGCATAGGGAATTTCCATTCTTGGTGTATCATGTCTTTTAACGACTGGTGAATGGGAATTGTTCTGTACTGGGCTCTTTCCAAGCCTTTGTACACTTTGTCTTTACTGGAAGGCTCCCTTACTGGGGTAGGGATTCCTTCAGTGGCATGTACCACTTTAAGGAGACCTTCCATACATATCAACGGAAATAGGCTTTTGTTTCTTTTAAACTTATCCTTTTCCTCCTCACTGTCACTTTCTGAGTCCTTCCCATGTAACTAGTGCCTTCCCCTGGATCCTCCTTTTCCCTGACTTGTGAGGAGGGAATGGCTTGTGATCCTGACCAGAGAGATGAGGGTCCTCTTGACCACCCACTGTCCTGAGAGGACAAGCTATCCTTGGATACTTCCTCTGTCTGTGCTGGGGTTTGAGGGATAGCTGCTGTAGTCCTGAATGACTGAATAGTAGCTAACATTTCCTCCTGCATTGATTTGAGAAAATCTTTCATTAGAATTGATGCTACTTGCCCCGCTAACTTATTAATACAAGTATGGCATAAGGGCTTTAAGTAAGACTTAGACAATCTAACCCCACAGTTTCCACATTTTCTAGACATGCTAGCGCTGACTGTAGAAGGGGGTTTGGCAGGGGCCTCCTGTGCCAGTGGCAGACCTGTGTATAACACAAGAAGACAAAAGAGACACAGTAATGTGACACAATAGACATTCTCTAGTCTACCACTGCGGCTTACTTAGGTCAGGAAATGGCAAAGGCATGCCTGCCTTCCAATAGACAGCAGTCGGCCCGCCACCGGTGTAGTCACTTACCCGGTCCTGTCGCCACCTGCGCTGCCGCTTTTTCCTCTGTGGGAAGTGCGGACATCCGTGTCTCTTTTTGGGGCAATTTCAGCCCTTTCGTAGCCGGAGACTCTGCCATGAATTCACATGGACCCGGCGTCTCCTCCACGCTGCGCCTCTTCCGGATATCACTCACTCCGCCTCTTCCGCCGGAACTTCCGGTCTCCACAGCGAGGCTTGAGGCGCGCTCCTTGGCGGGAAATTCGAAATCCTTACCGCCTAAAGGAGCCAATGGAGGAGACTTTTCCTGCAGAGACAACAGGACATCAGGTATAGAGGGACCTTCACTGTAAGGTAAACCGACTACCTGGCATGTTGGCGACCTGAAAGTTCCTGTTTCCAGGATGCAGATAGGGAGGAACCTGCCATTAGGCCGTCCATAGCTGCCTTCCATGGGTACCTATCAGACAGTCCTTTGCCTTCAGGTCAGAAAAAAAACAAACGTTCCGATGTGAGGTTGGAAACACAACTGAACTGAAGCCCAAGGATGGGTGGGACCTTTTTAACAGCTGCAAATTAGTTGTGTTTCCTGTGAGGCGGAGCCACAATCTCTCATATGTAGGCCGTCCTGGAAGGGTGAAAGGAGAAAGATATATTTTTTTTTAAGTTCCTTGAGTAAAGGCAAGATCATACAGTCTCTGACAAGATTTCCAGTTTTGGAAGTTGTTTGGAGAGGGTTCCTGTAGATAAGTCCTTTCTGCATCCAGAGTTCCTGTCCTAATTAGTTTTCCTAAGGGTACAACCCACCATCAGAGGTTTCATCTCCATTGTCTCGACAAAACATTACCCATATCATATTGACATTTATAGAACACCATAGGATCACTTAAACTGTGTGTGACTATTCTCCAAGGTTTAAGATTTAACGGGGTATCCGAGTTCTAGAAAGTAGTGGTCTGAAATATCTTGTGGTAGATAAGTAAACTGCGAGACTACATAGAGTAACTCCATTGTAACAAAAAACATATCTAACCTTAACTGTGTATGATGTGTAGCGGTGTCTTCCATTATACAAGTTGTAAAAGACTGCTGCTTGACATTTGAGAGGAACTCGGCTCCATCTAGTGGCCAAAAGGACACATTGCAGCGGCTATGGAATTTCTTTTGATGTGATTTTCCTTTCAGGAAGTTGAGCAGTCTTCATCGCCCATAGTGCTTTGAGAGTACCAGGATGCACTGCTTTACCGCACAGCCTTCTGGGGGAAGCTTTATAAAGGAAGGGAGGAGCCAGGCTCACTCTCTTGGGAAAGACACAGTGAGACAAGCAGGAAGCCAGCGCTGTGGGCTGATGCTGCATGCTAGGCCGAAACTCCTGGGCCTTAAGTGACTAAGTTGCAGTGTTTCATCTCCAGTAGAGGATCCCTCCTGGAGGTCCCATCGATGTTCTACAGAGACCAGACTCATCCACCCCAAATACCTAGCGCGGCTGGTGACAGAGGCCGGAGACTGAGACAGCAGCGGAGGCTTCCTGGGAGACAGTCCTGTTGGTGAGAGGGCACCTGCCCAAAAACTGACTCTATCTATCAAAGAAGTAACTTTAGTCAGGATTAGCCTTAGAGTAGTAGAAGGCAATTTACCAGGTGGCCCAGTACATCTCTCACAGAAGTTTTACCGCCAATCCTGCACAGACACCCCGCGGTGATTACTAACTGTTTGCTGCCATTCTCTCTATTGATCACCCATCCTCAATGTGGATTACAAATCGCGAGTGCACCAACGTTGCTAGCGAAGATATAGAGAAGAAACAGCGGACTCAGATAGGTCTGACTGTCTGGTACTGTGTCTAACTGAATGCTGAGCCTTATTTCCAAATGTATAATAGTGATTAAGATGGTGGTCCTATAGGCTCGGAGACATTTCCTGAAACAATTAATGTGCCCTTGAGGAGTGATATCACAGTATTTATCTTATCTTTGATTAATTAATCAGTATATCCTTTTACAAAGTCATATTTTACTGTATCGAAACTGTTTATTTGATTTACAGTAAATAACTTTCCTGTTTAAAAGCAAGCTTGTGTGTGGTCACCTTGTATTACCCAGAAGGACTGCAGCTGGAGAGAGGTAACAGGTCATTATTATTTATTGAAGTGTTATATTCCAATCTGTGTAGCCATTTGGTATTCCAGTCCTATTCTGGGTCAGTTGTGCCTAGGGAGGGTTCGAGCCAATTCTGTGGGTTGTTAGGCAGGACGTAGACCCAATAATCTAATCAGCAGCTCCTGCGGGGGTGGTGCTACATGTGGGGGCTCGTCCGGGATTATCTACAGTCCTGCAACACAACACTCTCAGCCACAGAATCCCCCTCAACGCAGAAATGGATCCTACCGCTGCAGCCGAGTGGTGCAGGGAAGAGAATGTCGTAGTGGAAAATGGCCTGGTGGTTGAAATCAAGGGAGAGGTCTGGACTGAGGAAAAACTCCTCCCAGTTTTAAGGGCACTGTCCACAGACAGGAAATTCTGGGTGACTGACATAAAGACAGACACCACCGTTCCACACACGTATGCATTGTGTGAGTGGAGGAAGGGGGTCCCTGATTACTTTAAGGGAACCAGTGTAAAGACTACTGACCAAACAGAACTTTTCTTAATACATCCAGAAGTCCTTACTGAAGGTCCCTCATCCACCACTCCTGGGGGATCCAGCAAAGAAAAAGGTGTCCAAGAAGGGAGTCCAGAGTCACCACCTTCGTCTACCTTTAGCTCAGAACTGTGTGCTGTTCTCGGGGAAATCGTAGCAAAATGTAGTAAGGACTCCCCAAACTATCTGATGACTGGATATAGGAAGCTCAGGACATTCTCTGGGAAACAGCCTGTGCCTTCGACAGAAGATGGGTTTGAAGAGTGGTTAGATACCGCCACTCAGGCTTTGGAAGAGTGGGAGGTACCAGAACAGCACAAGAAACAGAGAATCACAGAAAGTTTAAAGGGACCTGCACTAGAGGCCGTACGTAATCTCAAGCTAAGCAAAAAGAACTGTACTGCACAGGATTATCTAGACATTCTACAAGATGTATTTGGTCGGACGGATTACGTGGCTGAAGTTCTTTACCAGTTAGACCACTGTTACCAAGAAGAGGAAGAGAAGTTGTCCGAATTTATTAGACGCCTAGATAAGATCATCCACCAGATCTTGTTAAAGAAAGGGATAGACCCCCGGAAGGTAGATGAGACTCGTGCACGGCAGGTGCTGAGAGGGGCTCAACCCTTAGATCCCATTGCCATACTGTTGCGAACTCGCCAAGATGGTGGCATTCTGGAATACCCTGACCTGATCCGAATGGTCAGAGAAGAAGAGGTCATGTTGGACAACAAAAGGAAGAGTCGGCAGTTTGACTCAACTGCTCGTGTCAGAGTGATAAGTGCAAAAGAAAGTGACTCGCAAGTTGAACTCCTAAAGACCCAGGTGTCCCAGTTGATAGAAATGGTGTCCATCCTGACTAGTCAGGCATCTACTCTACCTGATGGGAACGTGTCAGAGAAGCCGGATAAACCTTCTAACCTTAGAGTAGACCCGGAACCGAGACCTAGGAGATCGCTAACTTGTTTCAACTGTGGGGGAGTAGGACATGTTAGAGGAGTATGTCCCAGCCCAGGAAATGTCGCCTCAGAACCTCGCAAGCCAGCGGAAAAACTTCAGAGGGCACCCGTGAAGGAGTCGACCGGGTGCCCGCCAGTTTCAAGGGAATCCAAGAGACTCAATGATTCAGGGAATCTGAGTCAGGGAGTCAGATCCAGGTACAACGCCCCTAGTTCTATACTCCAGGCTACTGAGAGGAGGAAAATCAATGCACACCGGGCCCAGAGGGGACTGAAGTCCAGAAGAAAAAAAAAGAAAAGAGCCTGGGTGCAGAGAACTGAATCAGACAACAAGGCCACTTCAAGAGAATTCCCAACTAACTTGGTCGGGCCTTCCCCTGTAGTCTCTGTCCAGGTAGAAGGAATTTACACAAGAGCCCTCCTTGACACTGGGGCCCAAGTGACTCTTCTGTATAGAGACTTCTATGATAAACACCTTACCCATCTACCTCTGCAGAAGTTGGAAGATCTGGAGATATGGGGTATCGGGACTCAAAGTTTTCCCTATGACGGGTATCTGCCAATCAAGTTGACCTTTGACCCATCAGTGGCTGGTGAAGCTGAAACCTTCGACACCCTAGCGGTGGTCTGTCCTCGTCCGCCAGGGGCCAACAAAAGCTCTCTCATCGTAGGGACCAACACTGACCTAGTAAGGCGCCTCCTGACACAACTGGTCCAGGGACAGGATGCTCCAGCGCCAAGGATTCACCCCATGCTACGGCAGGCCTATCAACGATTAGTATTGGAGCAAGAGACTCCTGCAGAAGGAGTTGGAAGACTCTGGAAGTTGGACAGAACGGAAAAGGTCTTGCAGCCAGGAGAGGTGGCTTGTCTGAAAGCTTCCGTTAAACTCACATGGAAACAGCCGGGCCCTTTTATCATCTTTGAATCAGGTCCACAGGAAGAGGAGAGAGGGATAGAAGTAATCCCTGAAGTTATCCCTTTGAAGGTGTTACAGAAAAACCATGGAAGGGTTTTAGTGAGTGTCAGAAACACCTCTACTACACCGGTGAAGGTACCGGCCAGAGTGCTGTTGGGCCAAGTTAACCCGGCTACCCCAGTTGTCCCATCTGATCTTAAAGAGGAGGAAAGGGGTGAAGATGTTATAGAAGAGCTCTGCTCTGGAAACGCTGCCCTCCCACCAGAATGGGTGAAGAGGGCCAAGGCACAACTTGCTCGATGGCGAGGAATATTTTCTAGGGATGAGTTCGACGTGGGATGCGCCAGGAGTGCCACTCATAAGATCCGCCTGAGTGAGGACAAACCTTTCCGAGAAAGAGTCTGGCGAGTTCCCTTAGGTGACTTAGAAGATCTACGTCAGCAGCTGGCGGAACTCAAGAAGACTGGGGTTATTCGAGAATCCAGGAGCCCATATGCTTCTCCGATAGTGGTAGTCCGGAAGAAAAACGGATCTCTGAGGCTTTGTATCGACTACCGAACCCTGAACAGAAGAACCATCCCAGACCAGTATACCACTCCTCGAATCGAAGACGCCCTACAGAGCCTGTCAGGGGCGAAGTGGTTCAGTGTGATGGACTTAAAGAGTGGGTATTATCAGATCCCCATGCACCCTGAAGATCGGGAGAAGACAGCCTTCATCACCCCTGTGGGGTTCTTTGAGTTCAATCGCATGCCTCAGGGGTTGTCAGGGGCCCCTGCTACCTTCCAAAGGCTGATGGAAAGGACCGTTGGAGATATGAATTTGATAGAGGTACTGGTATACTTGGATGATGTTATCGTGTTTGGCAGAACTTTGGAAGAACACGAGGAGAGGTTGGAAAAGGTCCTGAAGAGGCTACATGAAGAAGGCCTGAAACTTTCTCCTGAGAAGTGCCAATTCTATCAGTCCTCGGTCCATTACCTGGGCCACATCGTGTCTGAAGAAGGGGTGGCCACCGACCCAGACAAGCTGGATGCTGTCGCCTCCTGGCCGAGACCTACAAATGTGACCGAACTTCGGTCGTTCCTGGGTTTTTGCTCCTATTACAGGAGGTTTGTAGAGGGGTTCGCCAAGATTGCCCGACCCCTCAATGAGTTACTAAAGAACGAAGAAGATGACGTTCCTGAACTGGTCAAGCCAATGAAGTCCACCATGGGACCCCGGAAGGCCAAGGAGTCCATCCAGGATCAGTGGACCCCAGAATGTGAAGGGGCTTTCATTCAGTTGAAAAATAATCTAACCACTGCCCCTGTGTTGGCCTACGCAGACCCCACGAAACCATATGAACTACATGTCGATGCCAGCCGAGATGGGCTGGGTGGGGTACTCTACCAGGAACATGAGGGCCACCTGCGACCCGTAGCCTACGTGAGCAGGAGTCTACTACCTGCTGAAAGGAATTATCCTACCCACAAACTTGAATTCCTGGCCTTAAAGTGGGCAGTGGTCGAAAAACTGAAAGATTACCTGTACGGAGCTGAATTCATTGTCAAGACGGATAATAATCCCCTTACCTATCTGTTGACTACAGCTAAGCTGGATGCAACAGGACACAGATGGTTGGCTGCCCTCTCTAGCTTCAACTTCAGCCTGAAGTATCGGCCAGGAATCGGGAACAGGGATGCAGATGCCCTATCCAGAAGGTTGCATGCACCACACAAACCTGATGAAGAATGGACCCATTTGGCTCCAGAAGGGGTGCGTGCCCTATATCAGGGAACTGAACTTCGATCCAGAGGAGGATCAAGAGCCGAAGAGATTGGGGTTTCGGCTGTCGGAGTACCCAAATACTATTGCAGGGTGACCCAGGTTGAAGGGGAAGATTTACCCCGGCTGTCAAAAAGGGACTTGAGGAAGGAGCAGCTGGAAGACCCTCTGGGAAAACTTCTTTTGGAAGCCTTGGAGATCCAGCGCCCTGAGTTGCTTCTAACCGACTCTCCTCAGGGGGCCCGTCTGTTGCATAGAGAGTGGACCCGGTTACAGATCCGAGAAGGGGTGGCCTACCGAAGAGGCCCATCTGAAGATCTGGAGGAGAAGTGGCAACTGTTCTTACCAGCTAAATACAGGGAGAGAGTTCTGGCTGCTCTTCATGATAATCATGGCCATCTGGGACCTGAAAGAACTTTTCAGCTTGTCAGAGACAGGTTCTACTGGCCCTGTATGAGGGCCGAAGTTGAAGGATACTGTCATTCTTGTGTCCGATGTATACAAAGGAAGACTCTGCCACGTCAAGCAGCCCCAATGGGCCATCTGCAAAGCCAGGGACCCATGGAACTGGTGTGCATTGATTTCCTTTGCCTAGAGCCTGATCTGAGTGGCCAAGGGAATGTCCTTGTGGTAACAGACCATTTTACCAGATACGCCCAAGCATTCCCAACAAGGGATCAGAAGGCCTCTACAGTAGCCAAAGTTCTTGTAGAAAAGTTCTTTGTACACTATGGGTTACCACAACGCCTCCATTCAGATCAGGGAAGAGACTTTGAAAGCAGACTGATCAAGAGACTGTTAGATCTGTTAGGCATCCAAAAGACTAGAACTATTCCCTACCATCCACAAGGGGATGCCCAGCCGGAACGATTTAACAGGACTCTTTTGGACATGTTGGGGACTTTGAGCTCAGAGAAGAAACAGCATTGGGGCAAACATGTAGCTGCCATTGTGCATGCCTACAACAGTACTGTCAGTGATGCTACTGGATATTCCCCTTATCGTCTAATGTTTGGACCAGAGGCTCGGTTGCCAGTGGATTTGGCCTTTGGCATCTCGCCCGATCACACCTCTTCAGCATCGCACAAGGGATATGTGGACCAACTGCGGAAGAGTCTGAAATCGGCCTATGATAAAGCTCAGGCCACATCTGATCAACGTGGACTGAGGAATAAAAGGAATTTCGACTTAAAAGTTCGGATCCAAGACTTGCAACCAGGGGACAGGGTATTGTTGAGGAACTTGGGTGTCCCGGGAAAACACAAGTTGGCAGACCGCTGGAAGTCCCAACCTTATGTTATCTGCAAGCAACTACCAAACCTCCCTGTGTATCAAATTTGGCCTGAAGGAAGTGTGGGTCCATTGAAGACTTGGCATAGGAACCATTTACTGCCTCTCTCTGAAGCAGTTCGCATGCCTCCTGTCGTAGATTCGCCAGAGACCCCTTCGACCTCTCGCCTGTCCAGACCAGTCACCAGATCTCAGTCGACACTACCAGATGTGAGGGAGGGAAATTCTCCATCTGAAGATCTGGAAGATGAAGAGGAGGTACCTGACTGGATGTGGTCATCTCAGTTACCAGAACCCAAACCTGCCTCCCTGTCTTCATCCGAATTGGCTGACAGAGGAACCCTTCGGGCGGAAGCCCCCGAATTCATACCTTTCCACATGCTTCCAGAAGAAGTAGTTGATGATGAAGATCCTGAGGAGGAGGTTGCACCTTTCTCTGAAGAAGAACTGACCGCTCTTGAAGCATCAGATTCCTGTGTGTTGGAACATGAGGAGGAGGACATTGAAGAATCCCCAGAAGTGGCTGGTCCTAGTACCTCTGAGATTGTGCATCCCAAAGAACAGAGGGAAAGAAGAGTCATTCACCCACCCAAAAGACTGACCTATGACCAATTGGGTGAATGCTCGGAAGAGGCTATCTTTACTTCCAAACGAACTCTTGATCAGCCTAGTTCTTCCACCGCAGATTTGGTGGAGGACAACCCTAGCTCACCCCCAGGCACATCTGTACAAGCCACTCAAGTGTCAGGGGTCTGTGAACAGAATTACCTTCCCTCCCCCGACAATTGGTGGGAGGTTCCTATGTCGAACCTGTGTTGTAATATGCAGTTGTTAAGTTTGGACTCTGCTTATGAAAAGGAAGATGATTCCCTGTTATGCATATGTTAATGTTTTTTTTTTTTGTGTACTGCCAACATATGCACTGGAGTACATGCTGTTGTCCTCTTTGGGGACCAAAGTTTCTCAAGTGGGGGGAGTGTGTAGCGGTGTCTTCCATTATACAAGTTGTAAAAGACTGCTGCTTGACATTTGAGAGGAACTCGGCTCCATCTAGTGGCCAAAAGGACACATTGCAGCGGCTATGGAATTTCTTTTGATGTGATTTTCCTTTCAGGAAGTTGAGCAGTCTTCATCGCCCATAGTGCTTTGAGAGTACCAGGATGCACTGCTTCACCGCACAGCCTTCTGGGGGAAGCTTTATAAAGGAAGGGAGGAGCCAGGCTCACTCTCTTGGGAAAGACACAGTGAGACAAGCAGGAAGCCAGCGCTGTGGGCTGATGCTGCATGCTAGGCCGAAACTCCTGGGCCTTAAGTGACTAAGTTGCAGTGTTTCATCTCCAGTAGAGGATCCCTCCTGGAGGTCCCATCGCTGTTCTACAGAGACCAGACTCATCCACCCCAAATACCTAGCGCGGCTGGTGACAGAGGCCGGAGACTGAGACAGCAGCGGAGGCTTCCTGGGAGACAGTCCTGTTGGTGAGAGGGCACCTGCCCAAAAACTGACTCTATCTATCAAAGAAGTAACTTTAGTCAGGATTAGCCTTAGAGTAGTAGAAGGCAATTTACCAGGTGGCCCAGTACATCTCTCACAGAAGTTTTACCGCCAATCCTGCACAGACACCCCGCGGTGATTACTAACTGTTTGCTGCCATTCTCTCTATTGATCACCCATCCTCAATGTGGATTACAAATCGCGAGTGCACCAACGTTGCTAGCGAAGATATAGAGAAGAAACAGCGGACTCAGATAGGTCTGACTGTCTGGTACTGTGTCTAACTGAATGCTGAGCCTTATTTCCAAATGTATAATAGTGATTAAGATGGTGGTCCTATAGGCTCGGAGACATTTCCTGAAACAATTAATGTGCCCTTGAGGAGTGATATCACAGTATTTATCTTATCTTTGATTAATTAATCAGTATATCCTTTTACAAAGTCATATTTTACTGTATCGAAACTGTTTATTTGATTTACAGTAAATACCTTTCCTGTTTAAAAGCAAGCTTGTGTGTGGTCACCTTGTATTATCAGAAGGACTGCAGCTGGAGAGAGGTAACAGGTCATTATTATTTATTGAAGTGTTATATTCCAATCTGTGTAGCCATTTGGTATTCCAGTCCTATTCTGGGTCAGTTGTGCCTAGGGAGGGTTCGAGCCAATTCTGTGGGTTGTTAGGCAGGACGTAGACCCAATAATCTAATCAGCAGCTCCTGCGGGGGTGGTGCTACAGATGTGTAAAGATGGAACACAAATATCCCCTTCTATCAGGATATTTCCAGTGCCAAACATCCATCAATTAAGAGCCCCGTGTCTAATCTCACAACACTGAAGGATAAAGCCTGTCATAGATGGGTTGCAGGAAAGAAAATCTCTTGATTACCCTATCAAGACAGTAAGTGTTGATGGAGGAGTCCCTCTCATGGAGCTATTGTGTTCTCCCAGGCAAGGGCCAGCGGGGGGGGGGGGGGGACTGCTAGTGGCTATAGCTGGCAAAATTCACATAAGAAAATCTGACAAGCTAGTTGTACCAAAGTCTTGGGTACAATCAGCCTGCCTATTTATGGCTCGAATCTCAGCCACCCCCCAGTGCTAAACCAGCTGACATTCAATGTGTCTATGGCCGGCTTAAGAGCATGTGCTCCTAAGTTTATTGGATAATCAAGTACAATATTAGTCACCTGCCAAAATAAGCAGGCACTTGGCGATATCAATAAGTTTATGCATGCAAGTGTCCAATTTAACTATACTATTTTTGTATAATAACAATTATAAATCGAAACAAGTGAGAGATAAATGAATTTCAATTTGGTGAAAAATGTTATTAAGACTATAAATACAACCAATCATTTTTAGAGTTGTAGTTGCAATGGTATCATAGCCATTGCATCTTATTTGTCAATCTATTTGCATTAATGGATGCTTGTAATTTTAATTTTAAATGTAACCAGTGTTCAGATTGTACACACCATAATATTTACATAATCTGAATCACCATTAAGGCTACATTCACACCTGAGCGTAGCGTTTTCGCACGTTTTTTACCGCGATTTTACCGTGATTTTTGTGCAGCCGTTTTTAGATTGAATAGAGACCAATGGAAAACGCCTGTAATCTGCCCAAAAAGAAGCTCATGTACTTTTTTGAGCGTTGGGCGTTTTGCTTACAGCGTCAAAACGCTCAGATGTGAACAGGGGCCATTGAAATGAATAGGATTTGTCTTGTTGGGCGTTTTGGGAGCTGATCCTAGAGCAGATCTGCCAACAGATCTACTTTCGGGACCCCCCATCATTGACAAGTTATTGCAAAGATCTCAGGATGTAAGGACCATTCCCCTGGAAACATCTGCTAGTGACTCAGAAAGTCTGCCTGCCAGTTCTCTATTGCTGAAATGAAAACCGCCGACAGGCATGGAACAAATTTCTCCGCCCAGGGTAGGATTTGACCCACCTCCTTCTGGGCTGACTGACTCTTGGTGCCCCCCTGATGGTTGATATAGGTCACAGCCCTGGCATTGTTGGATTGTACCCTGACGGGGGAACCCCGTAGTCTGGGAGTCCAATACCTTAATGCCCGACAAACTGCTTGGATTTCCAGGATATTGATGGGGAAGCTCCTTTCTAACCAGGACCATTTCCCTTGGATAGTGGCTTCCTCCAGAACTGCTCCCCAGCCGGAGAGACTGGCATCTGTTGTCACCACCTTCCAGACTACTGGAAGAAAGGATTTCCCGCTCTCCAAATTCCTGGCTACCAACCTAGACTCTGACGTACCCTCTGTACTAGAGACATGTGACAATCTAGGGCCTGGATCTTTTTGCTCCAGGCTGACATAATGTTGTTCTGTAAAGGTTTGGCATGGAATTGGGCATAAGGAACTGCTTCGAATGAGGACACCATCTTCCCTAGCAACCTCATACAAAGACGTACCGAAGGATACTTTTTCCCTCTTATGATCTGAACTAGACCCTTCAGGGCTACAACCTTTCTTGGTGGCAAAAACACCTTTGCCTGTACTGTGTCCACACGGAAACCCAGATACTCTAGACTCTGAACCAGCTGCAAAGCTGACTTGTATAAATTCAGAATCCAACCCAGACGTTCTAAGAACTGAACTGCCGAGAACACATTCTGGCTTAGAGTAGAAGCCGACTGGTCTATAAGTAATAGATCATCCCAGTAATCTACCACTGCTATCCCTTGAGACCTTAGAATAGCCAATACTGGAGCTAGGGTTTTTGTGAACACTCGTAGAGCTGTGGCTAGCCCGAAGGGCAAGGCCACGAACTGAAAATGGCGGTCTTCCACCGTAAAGCGCAAAAACCTTTGATGGGCATGAAAAATTGTCACGTAAAGGTATGCATCCTTGATGTCTATGGATGCTAGAAATTCTCTTCCTTGCAGAGAGGCCATGACTGAGCGAATTGACTCTATTCGGAATGTACAAATGTTTAAGAATTGGTTCAGAGCTTTGAGATCCAGAATAGGTCTCACATCTCCGTTTGGCTTGGGGACTACGAAAAGGTTTAAGTAAAAACCCCTGAATTTCTCGTCATCTTCAACTTCTGTAATCACTGATTGAGACCTCAGATGGTCCCGAGCCAGAAAGAAGGATCTTCTTTTGAGAGGATCTATAGGTATGTTTGACCTTACAAACGGAGAATGAGGAAACACCGGAAATGTATAGTTTGTACCCCTGCGAGACTGTGGAAATAACCCAGTTGTCCTGAAAAATTTCCACCCAGGCCTTCGAGAACAGTAGCAGCCTTCCCCCCTAAGCTAGGCTTAGTAGGCCTCTGGGCCCAGGGTTTCTTCTGCCCTTGACCTGAAGGCTTGGCTCTAGATCCAGACGACTGAGGCCGTCTAAACTGCCTGGGATTAGAAGTACTGTGAACCTGAGTGTTAGACACTTAACCACTTGCCGCCCGCCGCATATATATACTGCGGCAGGCTGGCTCGGCTGTGTGAATCGCCGTACCTGTACGGCGGTTAGCCGGAGCGCCCCCAGTAAGCAGCAGGGATGCTGATCCGCAGGACCGGCGGCACCCATTGCTGCCAGGCACCCGCGATCAATCCCCGCTGAGAGAAGGACAGTCTGCTGTTGTAAACACAGCAGATCGTTGTTCTCTCTGAAATGATCACAGAGCGCCTGTGATCCTCCCATATAGGATCACAGGTCTCTGTGTTCATTTCACAAGTCCCTCCCTCATACAGTTACAGTTAATGTCACTGGTCCCCCCAAAAGTGTTAAAAATGTCAGGGGTTCAATCTGTCCGCCGCAATACCGTTAAAAATCGCAGATCGCCGCCATTACTAGTAAAAAAAACAATGACATAAATCTTTCCCCTAGTTTGTAGACATGATAACTTTTGCGCAAACCAATAAAAATATGCTTAATGGGATTTTTATTTCCAGAAATATGTAGCAGGATACAATCTGGCCTAAAAGAATGAAAAAAATTGATTTTAAATTTTTTTTTGGGAATGTATATAGCAGAAAGTGAGTGAAAACATTGTTTTTTTTTCAGAATTGTAGCTCTTTTTTGTTTATAGAGAAATAAATAAAAATCGCACAGGTGATCAAAAGGACATCAATTTTATTTAGGTAGATCGCAGGACTGCACAATCGTCTGTTAAAGTAATGCAGTGCTGAATCGCAAAAAATGGCCTGGTCATTAAGGGGGTGGGCAAATCCTTCAGGTCCATAAGTGGTTAAAAGAGGGGCGTTTACTTCTCCACTTAACTGGTAGTAGCACACTCTTCCCCACAAAAATGTTTGGATATATTTGTCAAGATCGTCACCAAATAGGCGCTCCCCATGAAAGGGAATGCCAGCTAGCAATTTTTTACACGGTAACTCCGCAGACCAACTTTTTAGCCACAGGATTCTGCGCATATGAACTGACAGAAAAGCAAACCGTGACATTTGCTGTATGGAGTACTTAAGAGCATCTACTGCAAAACATATAGCCTGAGGAAAATCTGCTAAATCTTCAGCAGTTCACTCTTAGTAACACTCCTGGACAACCGTTTAATATGGTCTTTCAAAGATTGACAAACTCCTATAGCCACTACTGCCGGTTGTATTGCAGACCCTGCAATAGCAAAGGAAGCTTTTAGTAACGATTCCAATTTCTTATCAGCTGGATCTTTTAAAAACCTGGGAATTATCTACAGGACAGGTTACATTTCTGTTTACAGAAGAAATAACAGCATCCACAGTAGCCATACTCCATTTTCTTGTGAATTTTTCCTCCAAGGGATACAACAAATAAAACCTTTTTGCGAGGAATAAAAATCCTATCAGGATGATCCCAATTTTGAGGAGGGCGTAATGAGCCCAATGAGGAAAAAAAGACTTCAGAAATCTCTAAGGGAGGACCATTTCAGTAACAATCTCTGGGATTGAGAGGCCAAGAATGGCTCCTCAGACCCTGACTCTCCAGAAGTGGAATCTTCTGCTTGGCCTTCTTCTAAGTATTTTACAGCTACTTCTTCCACATCTTCTGCCCAATCCTGAACTAAGACAGGGGGGCTAAGGTGAGGGGGATCTAAAATGTTTCCTCCCACATTGTGACACTAAAGCAATCATGCCAGCAATTTTTTGCTCAAGGCCAACTAAAGCTGATGCCAAATCGCCCTAGTGACGTAGGCTGAGAGACAGAAGCACTAGATGTGGCTACTATGCCTGACAACCTTAATGGCTCAGATTGGCCAGTAGCCCCTGGCCTCTCAGGGGATGTTAACACAGAGGATGCATATCTGGGATCTTCCAATCCTGACGGCGGCACACTTGTGCCCCTTCCTGCTGTGCCCCCCCCCCCCCAATTGCTCCAGCCAAGAAAACTTGAGGTACTCTTTAGTGTACTCAAAGCTTGTGCCAAGCTGTAACAGCTTATCAACACACAGCACAGTTATCCCAAAGTAACAGATTCTGTCAATGCCTGTAAACATCCACCCACAGTGACTCACACACCCAGCTGTGTCCCATCCAGCTTCTGACAGAAGCTCACACCAGGAAAACTCCTCAAATGCCGCGCTGTCTCTGCCCTTACTGTGCATGTGCAGCATGCTACATGCACGTCCGCATGCCACATGCAAGCCAACGCGTCACACACGCACCCTCCCGGCTCCACGTGCACACTCATGCATGTAAATAGGCTGAACTTGCGAGCGCGATCTCCCGACGCAGGGATGACCACCAAAGGTTCTCCCTGTACCTGAGCCACAGAGGGTAAGCGGATGCGTGGGCGGAATGTACAAAGTCCCACTGCCCGCCAAGCATCAGGGGGGTTGAGAGCAAAAAAGGCAACCGAGGTACACGGCCACAGCTGAATACACATACTGCCTCTAGTGGAGGCATAAAACATGGCACCCGGTATCTGTTAAATTAGAAGGTAAAAGTGCATCAATGGCAAAGACAGTAAAAGGATTTGGAAGGCAATTAGAAATTTGGGAAAAAATAAAGATGTGGTTATTAGACCAGCAGATAAGGGAGGAGGACTTGTCATTTTGAGTAATAAAGACTATGAGGAAGAAATGGAGAACCTCTTGAAAGTGCCAGACACATATAAAAAATTAAAGAAGAACCCTAAGATTGAATACCTCAGGAAACTTAGGGAATATGTACAAAAGGGTAAAGATATTGGCATCTTAACAGAAAAAGAGGCAAAGTATTTGATACCTGAATCCTCCAAAACCCCTGTAATATACCACATTCCCAAAATCCACAAGAGATTGGAGAAACCCCCCGGGAGACCTATAGTGAGTGGGGTGGACTCCCTATTCTCCCGATTGGGGGAATATTTAGATAAATTTCTCCAACCACTTGTATCCAAAGGAAAGTCCTATTTAAAGGACAGCACTCAACTGCTCAAAGAAATTAGGCGACTGGTGGGTATCTTTGCGACTGGTGAGTATATTGGCGACTGGTGAGTATCTTGGCGACTGGTGAGTATCCTTGCGACTGGTGAGTATCCTTGCGACTAGTGAGTATCTTGGCGACTGGTGAGTATCTTGACGACTGGTGAGTATCCTTGCGACTGGTGAGTATCCTGCGACTGGTGGGTATCTTTGCGACTGGTGAGTATCTTTGCGACTGGTGAGTATCTTGCGACTGGTGGGTATCCTTGCGACTGGTGGGTATCCTTGCGACTGGTGAGTATCCTTGCGACTGGTGAGTATCCTTGCGACTGGTGAGTATCTTTGCGTCTGTTGGTTCTTTGCGACTGGTGAGTATCCTTGCGACTGGTGAGTATCGTTGCGTCTGTTGGATCTTTGCGACTGGTGAGTATCTTAGCGACTGGTGAGGACCCCAGGTTTAGTACCAGGGGAGACAGAGGTAGTGTAGGTAAGGAAGAGCAGGTCGTTAATATTATCCCCATAGAGTAGAGGGTAATAATGTCCAACAGGATTGCGGATGCTACTCAGTGCACTTCTTGCGGCATGTATGCGTTCCTTGATGAACCAATCGAGGGCGAATACTGCTGTGCAAGATGTGAGCGACTTGTTGCTCTGGTAGACCAGATCCTGGACCTACAGAACACAGTGGCAACACTGCGTGGCATCAACAACCTGGAAAGGAGCTTGGACATTGTCTATCAGGAGCTGGTAGGGGCCAGCATAGAGGAGGGAGGAACTGAGGAGACGCAAGCAGCAGAGGTACGCAGCTGGGTGACTGTTAGGAAGGGGAGAGGGAGGAGTGCCAGGGAGGCCAATCCTGAGTTGGTACACCCTAACAAATTTGCCGAGTTGCAGGTTGAGGGGGATATCAACTCAGGGGTGGCAGAGCTGGAGAACACGCCCTCCCCCAGCTGCCAGGGGGGGGTCGGCTCCAGGAAGAAGGGGGGCGGTAACTCAGGAAAGGTTAGAAAGGTTGTGGTAGTTGGGGACTCAATTATCGAGAGGGCAATCTGTAAAAAAGATCTCGTGAACCGAACAGTTTGTTGTTTACCGGGCGCCCGAGTTCGGCACATCGCAGATCTGGCAGACAGATTGATGGGGGGGGCTGGGGATGACCCAGCGGTCATGGTGCATGTGGGCACTAATGACAAAGTTAAAGGTAGGTGGAGGATCCTTAAGAACGATTTCAGGGACTTAGGTAATAGATTGAGGAAAAGGACCTCCAAGGTGGTTTTCTCTGAAATACTGCCTGTACCTCGAGCCACACAGGAGAGGCAGAAGGAGATTAGGGAACTTAACAAGTGGCTAAGGAATTGGTGTAGGAAGGAGGGGTTTGGGTTCCTGGAGAACTGGGCTGACTTCTCAGTCGGCTACCGGCTCTTTAGTAAGGATGGGCTGCACCTTAATGGGGACGGTACAGCTCTTTTGGGGAGAAAGATGGCCACCAAGTTGGAGGGGCTTTTAAACTAGGAGACGGGGGGGAGGGCTCAGAAGTAGAGTCAGTCAGGAGGGAGCAGAGGACTGAAGGCAGCTGTAGGGTCAGCAGCGACAGTAGGTCCACAATATCAATTGACAGGTCTGTGCGGGAAAATCTCAGACCAAACAGGAATAAACATAACCGCCAATTGCGCTTAACTTCCGTAAAACTAAGAGGGGTATATGCTAATGCCAGGAGCCTAGCTAATAAAATGGATGAGTTGGAAATATTGGTACATGAGGAGGACATAGACCTTGTGGGAATAACAGAGACTTGGTTCGACCCCTCACATGACTGGCTGGCCAATATCCAAGGGTATTCGGTGTACCGGAAGGACAGGGTAGGAAAAAGAGGGGGAGGGGTATGTCTCTATGTCAAGAACAATATAAAGGTGATAGAAAGGAGTGACATTACGGATGGGATGAGCATAGATTTAGAATCTGTGTGGGTTGAACTCCATAGGGAAGGAGAAAAGGGGAAAGTAATTGTGGGGGTTTGCTATAGGCGACCTAACCAAGGGGAGGAGATAGAGCTGGAATTCTTAGCACTAATGAGTAAAGTGGCAAAATTGGGATCAGTCGTCATATTGGGGGACTTCCATTATCCCGACATTGACTGGGACGAGGGGACTGCACACTCACAGAAGGCCCGCCTATTCACGGAAACCTTACAGGATAATTACATGTCACAGTTGGTGGATTCTCCGACTAGAGAAAATGCAGTCCTGGATCTATTGATCACTAATGACCCAGACCTAATCTCGCAGGTAGGAGTCCAGGACAATCTGGGCTCTAGCGATCACAGGATGATCACATTTAGTATAAATAACAATATAACAAGGCAAGTGGGGAACATAAGAACCCTAAACTTCAGAAGGGCAAACTTTGAAAAATTGTACTCATTGATGGAAAGGGTAAACTGGGACCAAACCCTGGGATCCCTGACCACAGAGGAAAAATGGGAATGCTTTAGGAACATATTAGGCAAAGGCATCTTGCAGTGCATTCCTATGGGAAATAAATTTAGAAGAGACAAAGCCAAACCTGGCTGGCTAAACCGTAGCGTCAAAAAACTTATTAGGGGAAAAAAATTGGCCTTCAAGAAGTATAAATCAGAGGGCACAGTATCGGCTTTCGAGCAATACAAGGAGGCAAATAAGAAAAGTAAACAAGAAATCAAGATGGCTAAAATCAACTTTGAGAGACAAATAGCGGAGGATAGTAAAAAAAACCCAAAGAAATTCTTTAAATATATCAACAGCAAAAAAACTAGGGCAGAGCATATTGCACACATAATTAACAATGATGGGAGGATGGTTACAGAGGACACTGAAAAAGCAACCGTGCTGAATGCTTTTTTCCCCACAAGCGCTTAATTTATAAAATAAGATCTGCAGGTATCGACAGCAGGGTTTGCTCTTGGATACGGAATTGGCTTAAAGGGCGTGTCCAAAGAGTGGTAATAAACAGCGCATACTCAGACTGGTCTGAGGTAGTAAGCGGGGTGCCCCAGGGCTCAGTCCTGGGACCAACCTTGTTCAATTTATTCATAAACAACATTGAGGTCGGGATCAGTAGTTCGATATCAGTTTTTGCAGATGACACAAAATTGGCCAGAGCAATAACTGCACAGCATGAAGCAGATATCCTACAGAATGACCTGGACAAAATTACAGAGTGGGCACGGACATGGCAAATGAGGTTTAACGTGGAGAAGTGTAAGGTTTTGCACTTGGGGACTAAAAACATAAAAGCACAATACACGTTAGGAGGGGAACCCTTGGGGGAATCAAAAATGGAGAAGGATCTGGGAGTCTTGGTTGATGATAGATTAGGCAACAGCATGCAATGTCAAGCGGCAGCTGCCAAAGCCAGCAGAATATTGGCATGCATAAAGAAAGGGATGTATTCCAGAGATAAGACTATAATCCTTCCACTTTATAAAACTCTGGTCCAACCGCATCTGGAGTATTCTGTCCAGTTCTGGTCGCAGGTCCTCAGGAGGGATGTGTTGGAGCTGGAGAGAGTCCAGAGAAGGGCAACTAAACTAATTAGGGGATTGGAGGACCTTGACTATGAAGAGCGTCTACAATCGCTCGATTTATTCTCCCTGGAGAAGAGACGTCTGAGGGGGGACATGATAGCAATTTATAAATATCTTAATGGGGATCCCAGCTTAGAAAAAAAGCTGTTCATTCGAAGGGATTGCATGAGGACTCGAGGGCATACAATGCGATTAGAGGAAAAGCGTTTTAACCTCAGGCAACGTGGGGGGTTCTTTACTGTTAGGGCTACAAGATTGTGGAATTCTCTACCACAAGAGGTGGTTTCTGCGGGTAGTATGGTGGCTTTCAAAAGACTCTTAGACTTACATCTCAAGGATCAGAACATTCAGGGGTATGTGAGATAATTACAGCCACACACACCTACACAGGTTGAACTGGATGGACTATTGTCTTTATTCAACCTCACCTACCATGTAACTATGTAACTATGTATGTAACATTGGAGAATCTCAATTCTTGGTTACTATAGACGCTAATTCATTGTATACCAGCATTAAGCAAAAAGATGGGCTCAGTGCAATAAAACAAGCACTTTATGAGGACAACAGTCTGAAGAGAACTCAGATACAGTACATATTAGAAGGCCTGAAACTGGCCATGGAGAGTAATTACTTCTGGTATGGGAAGTCATTCTATGTACAAACGAAAGGAGTTGCCATGGGGGCTAGATATGCCCCCAGTGTGGCAAATGTTTTCATGAACATGTGGGAGGAACAGCATATTTATAACCAAAATTTACCAGAAATTAAATTCTACAAACGCTACATAGACGACATTATCATGATTTGGGAGGGGTCAAGAGAGTCTTTACAAGAATTTCTGGAAGAAATCAACTCCAACCCATATGGACTGACCTTTACTGGACATTGGAATCTGGAGAAAATCGACTACCTTGATCTACAAATTTTTAAAGAAGGGGGCCACCTGCAAACACGAACATTTTTTAAGACTACAGATAAGAATGGATATATTCCAAAAACAAGTTGCCACCATCCGAAATGGAAAAACAATATTCCTAAAGGGCAATTTATGAGGATGAGGAGGAACTGTGGAAAATTGGAAGATTTTGATAAACAAACATCTATTTTAATGCAGAGATTTAAAGAGAAAGGGTATCAAGAAAACTTTTTGGAAAAAAACAGGGAAGAAGTCAGGAATATGAACAGGGAAACCCTGTTGGAAACTAAAACAAGGGAGAATAAGGGTCAATTCGAATGTGCCTTTATTTCAGGCTACCATAGACAGTATAAAGAGGTAGAAAGGATTTTTAGGAGATACTGGCCGGTGCTGAAGAGTGATAAAACACTGGCCAAAGTTCTCCCAGAAAGGCCCAAATTCATTTACCGTAGGGCACCCACGTTGAGAAATCGTTTGGTTAAGAATGTGATAGATCCCCCAAAAAATGTTAAAATCTTCCCTGACATGAAGGGGTTTATCAGATGTAGAAAATGTCTGGCCTGTAGGAATAATCCTACTCAACCGAGAAAAATGCTAGACTTTAAATCAAAGGTGAACCACAAGAGATACAAAATTAACAATCTCATAACGTGTAACAGCACCCATGTCACGTATATTGTGGAATGCACCTGTAATCTACAATACGTAGGACGCACCACTAGACCTCTTCATGTCAGAATAAGGGAGCATATAACCAATATAAAAAACGGCTTTCCGAAACACAGCCTCTCCAGACATTACCTAGAAGTCCACAATAAAAACCCAAAAGGGCTAATCTTTTATGGTATAGATTCGATTCAGGGACATTGGAGAGGTGAAAGCAAAAAGAGGAAAATCTCTCAGAATGAGACCAAGTGGATATATTTACTTGAAACACTTCAACCCAAGGGACTTAACCTTGATATAGACTTGAATTGTTTTATCTCAAATTCTTAAAATTCAGCATATTTATATTTTAAATTCAGTATATTTATATTTTAAAATTGGCCATTTGGCCTTCTTTCGGTATAAATGTGTGTCCTTTTGACACTACACATCTGGGAGGATCATTATTCTCTCAGTATTTCGGACACACTTACCAAGTCCTTTCTTAGATGTCCACTGGACGGTTTCCTCTCTCATCAGGGTGTCCTTCCTTACAATTACCTCTTTTATTTACATTCCATCTGGACAGATTTCTCCCAATAGATTGATATCTTCCCTAAATTACCTTTAATATATTATCTTCTTATCTATTCCCCTATACGGACTTTATCCCAAAGGGTAGTCTGACCCCCTCAACTATCGTCTATGTGCTACTATATTCTCTGTAATTAGGAATCGGTGATTATTTTATTAGATGTATAATGCCGTGAGCCTTCCTATAATCTTATATGTATAACAGTTCTTTATTAATGACATAATATAGGAACCTGTTCCTTAATTTAATCTCCTAACATCTATAGTGTTGAGTAGGGTTGAGCGGACACCTAGATGTCCGTGTTCGACGGGTTCGGCCGAACTTTAAAAAAAAGTCCGGGTCCGTGTCCCGGACTTTTACCGAACTTTTCCCGGACACCGAACCCCATTGAAGTCAATGGGGACCCGAACTTTAAGGCACTAAAATGGCTCTAAAACACCAAAGGAAAGGGCTAGAGTGCTGCAAATGGCAGCAAAACGTAATTAAGAGCATGGCAAGTGCTCTGCAAACAAATGTGGATAGGGAAATAACTTAAAACAACAAAAAAAAAACAGAAAAATAAAACAATGTTCTTCTTCATCTCTGAAGGACGAGGCCCATATGGAGTAGGAGGGAGGTTGAGGTGGTGGTGGATGTGGCGGTGACATAGGCGTGCGCACAGGGTGTGCTGGGTGTGCCTGGGCACACCCTAATCACCTAGGGCACATAGCATTGCCAGTGAGGAGATGGGAAAGATCTCCCTGGGACCTGCTCTGCTTTATTTCTCCTTGCCTACAGGTACATGGCCCCGATACATTACTCTCCCTGCTGGCAAACACATGCATGTGTATTTCAACTTTGGGGTGCACACCTTAATGCAATAGGCTGCGCAAACCTATGGGCGGTGTAGGTGGAAGCGGCGGTGGAGGAGGACCAGGGCCGGATTAACAGCATCATGGGCTTGGTGCTGAGGATTTTGAAGGGCCTTAAGGGCCGTGCCTTGCCATGCACCCAGAGGAGGAAGGGTGCAGCCATGCATGCCTAATTCAACATGGGATGCTGTCTCTGAAGCCCATAAACACATCCATGCATCGCCAACTGTCCCTCCTTGTCCGGCCTTCACGCTGTGTGGGGAGGTTCTGAGGGTGCTGCCTGGAGAAGCGAGCATAGAAGCCAGACTTCTGTGTTTACAAGTGACAGAAGAGCGGTAACAGTGAATATGGCCAACCCGGGGCCTATATAAAAGGTAGGGGCCTGGAGCTGCAGCTCCAATAGCCCCTACATTAATCTGGCCCTGAGGAGGAGGACGAGGTAGCCAACACTGCTTCTTTTCAAAAATTTTAAATGAGGGTACACCCCAAAAGAGTGAGAAAGAGCAAAAATGGAACAATGGGTGGGTAAGGTCGGTATCCATTGCTATTCTGCATAAGGTACGGAAAAGTCCCGTGGGATCCATGCCTGGTTCATTTTAATGAACGTGAGCTTGTCCACATTGTCTCTGGACAGGCGGCTGCGCTTGTCTGTTATAACGCCCCCAGCCGTGCTAAATACCCGTTCAGATAATACACTGGCTGCAGGGCACGCCAGCACCTCCAAGGCGTAAAGGGCAAGCTCAGGCCATGTGCCCAATTTGGAGACCCAGAAGTTGAAGGGGGCAGACCCGTCATTCACTACATGTAGGCGTGTGCACACATACTGCTCCACCATGTTGGTAAAATGCTGCCTCCTGCTAAGACGTTCCATCTGAGCTGCTGGTGCTGCTGTTTGTTGTGGCGTGCTGACAAAGCTTTTCCACATTTCGGCCATGCTAACCCTGCCTTCTGAGGTGCTGGCGGTGCCCTGGTTGCGTTGGCGACCTCCTCCTCCTCCTCCTCTGCCTTGTGCTTCCACTGTGGCCCCGCTGTCAGATGGGAATGCCAGCAGCATGGCGTCTACCAGCGTGCGCTTGTACTCGCGCATCTTGCGATCGCGCTCCAGTGAGTGAATTAAGGACGGTACGTTGTCCTTGTAACGGGGATCCAGCAGCGTGGCCACCCAGTAATCAGCACAAGTTAGAATGTGGGCAACTCGGCGGTCGTTGTGGAGACACTGCAGCATGTAATCGCTCATGTGTGCCAGGCTGCCCAGAGGCGACGAAAGGCTGTCCTCTGTGGGAGGTGTATCGTCCGTGTCCTCTGTATCCCCCCAGCCACGCACCAGTGATGGCCATGAGCTGGCCTGGGTGCCACCCTGCTGTGAACATGGTTCCATCTCCTCCTCCAGCTCCTCCTCCTCCTCATCCTCCTCATCCTCCAGAACTGTGCCCCTGCTGGACAATTGCGTCCCTGGCGTTTGCGTGTGCAGGAACCCACCCTCGGAGCCCCTTGCGAATGACTGCCCTGAAAGCCTTGGAAATGTTACCTCTTCATCCTCCTCCTCCTCCTCATCCTGTGCCACATCCTCTTCCATCATCGCCCGAATTGTTTTTTCAAGGAGGCATAGAAGTGGGATAGTTAAGCTGAGAACGGCGTCATTGCCACTGGCCATGTTGGTGGAGTACTCAAAACAGCGCAACAAGGCACACAGGTCTCGCATGGAGGCCCAGTTAAATTAAATAGCGGAATAGAAAATATGATCCAAAAAAAGTGTATGTATATCACACGTACACAACCACACTGGGCCCCAATTACTATTGTTTGTACCCCTAAAAGGCTAGATGAGGAGTAGGGGGAGTATGGAACAGGCAGCACCCTCAAACCTTCAGAAGTATGAGATGAACCCCAAAAACTTGGAAAGGTGGATCTCACACGTACCGACACAGACTATCCCGCAATTCAATTGATCCTCAAAGGTTTTTATTGAATAGCGGAATAGGAAATATGATCAAAAAAAGTGTATGTATCTCGCACGTACACAACCACACTAGGCCCCAATTACTATTGTTTGTACCCCTAAAAGGATGGTTGAGCAGTAGGAGCAGGAGTATGGAACAGGCAGCACCCTCAAATCTTCAGAAGTATGAGATGAACCCCAACAACTTGGAAAGGTGGATCTCACACGTACCGACACAGACTATCTCGCAATTGAATTGATCCCCAAAGGTTTTAATTGAATAGCGGAATAGAAAATATGATCAAAAAGAAAGTGTATGTATCTCGCACGTACACCACCACACTAGGCCCCAACTACTATTGTTTGTACCCCTAAAAGGATGGTTGAGCAGTAGGAGGAGGAGTATGGAACAGGCAGCACCCTCAAATCTTCAGAAGTATGAGATGAACCCCAAAAACTTGGAAAGGTGGATCTCTCTCACACGTACCAACACAGACTATCCCCCAATTTAACTGATCCCCAAAGGTTTTTGATTAAATAGCGGAATAGAAAATATGATCCAAAAAAAGTGTATGTATATCACACGTACACAACCACACTAGGCCCCAATTACTATTGTTTGTACCCCTAAAAGGCTAGATGAGGAGTAGGGGGAGTATGGAACAGGCAGCACCCTCAAACCTTCAGAAGTATGAGATGAACCCCAACAACTTGGAAAGGTGGATCTCTCTCACACGTACCAACACAGACTATCCCCCAATTTAACTGATCCCCAAAGGTTTTTGATTAAATAGCGGAATAGAAAATATGATCCAAAAAAAGTGTATGTATATCACACGTACACAACCACACTAGGCCCCAATTACTATTGTTTGTACCCCTAAAAGGCTAGATGAGGAGTAGGGGGGGTATGGAACAGGCAGCACCCTCAAATCTTCAGAAGTATGAGATGAACCCCAAAAACTTGGAAAGGTGGATCTCTCTCACACGTACCAACACAGACTATCCCCCAATTTAACTGATCCCCAAAGGTTTTTGATTAAATAGCGGAATAGAAAATATGATCCAAAAAAAGTGTATGTATATCACACGTACACAACCACACTAGGCCCCAATTACTATTGTTTGTACCCCTAAAAGGCTAGATGAGGAGTAGGGGGGGTATGGAACAGGCAGCACCCTGAAACCTTCAGAAGTATGAGATGAACCCCAACAACTTGGAAAGGTGGATCTCTCTCACACGTACCAACACAGACTATCCCCCAATTTAACTGATCCCCAAAGGTTTTTGATTAAATAGCGGAATAGAAAATATGATCCAAAAAAAGTGTATGTATATCACACGTACACAACCACACTGGGCCCCAATTACTATTGTTTGTACCCCTAAAAGGCTAGGAGTAGGGGGAGTATGGAACAGGCAGCACCCTCAAACCTTCAGAAGTATGAGATGAACCCCAACAACTTGGAAAGGTGGATCTCTCTCACACGTACCAACACAGACTATCCCCCAATTTAACTGATCCCCAAAGGTTTTTGATTAAATAGCAGAATAGAAAATATGATCCAAAAAAAGTGTATGTATATCACACGTACACAACCACACTAGGCCCCAATTACTATTGTTTGTACCCCTAAAAGGCTAGATGAGGAGTAGGGGGAGTATGGAACAGGCAGCACCCTCAAACCTTCAGAAGTATGAGATGAACCCCAACAACTTGGAAAGGTGGATCTCTCTCACACGTACCAACACAGACTATCCCCCAATTTAACTGATCCCCAAAGGTTTTTGATTAAATAGCGGAATAGAAAATATGATCCAAAAAAAGTGTATGTATATCACACGTACACAACCACACTAGGCCCCAATTACTATTGTTTGTACCCCTAAAAGGCTAGATGAGGAGTAGGGGGGGTATGGAACAGGCAGCACCCTCAAACCTTCAGAAGTATGAGATGAACCCCAACAACTTGGAAAGGTGGATCTCTCTCACACGTACCAACACAGACTATCCCCCAATTTAACTGATCCCCAAAGGTTTTTGATTAAATAGCGGAATAGAAAATATGATCCAAAAAAAGTGTATGTATATCACACGTACACAACCACACTAGGCCCCAATTACTATTGTTTGTACCCCTAAAAGGCTAGATGAGGAGTAGGGGGGGTATGGAACAGGCAGCACCCTCAAATCTTCAGAAGTATGAGATGAACCCCAAAAACTTGGAAAGGTGGATCTCTCTCACACGTACCAACACAGACTATCCCCCAATTTAACTGATCCCCAAAGGTTTTTGATTAAATAGCGGAATAGAAAATATGATCCAAAAAAAGTGTATGTATATCACACGTACACAACCACACTAGGCCCCAATTACTATTGTTTGTACCCCTAAAAGGCTAGATGAGGAGTAGGGGGGGTATGGAACAGGCAGCACCCTCAAACCTTCAGAAGTATGAGATGAACCCCAACAACTTGGAAAGGTGGATCTCTCTCACACGTACCAACACAGACTATCCCCCAATTTAACTGATCCCCAAAGGTTTTTGATTAAATAGCGGAATAGAAAATATGATCCAAAAAAAGTGTATGTATATCACACGTACACAACCACACTAGGCCCCAATTACTATTGTTTGTACCCCTAAAAGGCTAGATGAGGAGTAGGGGGGGTATGGAACAGGCAGCACCCTCAAACCTTCAGAAGTATGAGATGAACCCCAACAACTTGGAAAGGTGGATCTCTCTCACACGTACCAACACAGACTATCCCCCAATTTAACTGATCCCCAAAGGTTTTTGATTAAATAGCGGAATAGAAAATATGATCCAAAAAAAGTGTATGTATATCACACGTACACAACCACACTAGGCCCCAATTACTATTGTTTGTACCCCTAAAAGGCTAGATGAGGAGTAGGGGGGGTATGGAACAGGCAGCACCCTCAAATCTTCAGAAGTATGAGATGAACCCCAAAAACTTGGAAAGGTGGATCTCTCTCACACGTACCAACACAGACTATCCCCCAATTTAACTGATCCCCAAAGGTTTTTGATTAAATAACGGAATAGAAAATATGATCCAAAAAAAGTGTATGTATATCACACGTACACAACCACACTAGGCCCCAATTACTATTGTTTGTACCCCTAAAAGGCTAGATGAGGAGTAGGGGGGGTATGGAACAGGCAGCACCCTCAAACCTTCAGAAGTATGAGATGAACCCCAACAACTTGGAAAGGTGGATCTCTCTCACACGTACCAACACAGACTATCCCCCAATTTAACTGATCCCCAAAGGTTTTTGATTAAATAGCGGAATAGAAAATATGATCCAAAAAAAGTGTATGTATATCACACGTACACAACCACACTAGGCCCCAATTACTATTGTTTGTACCCCTAAAAGGCTAGATGAGGAGTAGGGGGGGTATGGAACAGGCAGCACCCTCAAACCTTCAGAAGTATGAGATGAACCCCAACAACTTGGAAAGGTGGATCTCTCTCACACGTACCAACACAGACTATCCCCCAATTTAACTGATCCCCAAAGGTTTTTGATTAAATAGCGGAATAGAAAATATGATCCAAAAAAAGTGTATGTATATCACACGTACACAACCACACTAGGCCCCAATTACTATTGTTTGTACCCCTAAAAGGCTAGATGAGGAGTAGGGGGAGTATGGAACAGGCAGCACCCTCAAATCTTCAGAAGTATGAGATTGTGTTCACTGTACCCCACAAAGATTGAGTTCACTGCACCCCACAATGATTGTGTTCACTGCACCCCACAAAGATTGTGTTCACTGCACCTCACAAAGATTGTGTTCACTGTACCCCCCAAAGATTGTGTTCACTGCACCCCACAAAGATTCTGTTCACTGTACCCCACAAAGATTGTGTTCACTGCACCCTAAAAGGATGTTGTTCACTGCACCCCACAAAGATTGTGTTCACTGCACCCTAAAAGGATGTTGTTCACTGCACCCCAAAAAGATTGTGTTCACTGTACCCCCCCAAAGATTGTGTTCACTGCACCCCACAAAGATTGTGTTCACTGCACCCCAAAAAGATTGTGTTCACTGTACCCCCCAAAGATTGTGTTCACTGCACCCCAAAAAGATTGTGTTCACTGTACCCCCCAAAGATTGTGTTCACTGCACCCCACAAAGATTCTGTTCACTGTACCCCACAAAGATTGTGTTCACTGCACCCCAAAAAGATTGTGTTCACTGTACCCCCCCAAAGATTGTGTTCACTGCACCCCACAAAGATTCTGTTCACTGCACCCCACAAAGGATTTTGTTCACTGCACCCCAAAAAGATTGTGTTCACTGCACCCCAAAAAGGATTTTGATCACTGCACCCCAAAAAGGATGTTGTTCACTGCACCCCAAAAATGATTTTGTTCACTCCACCCCAAAAAGATTGTGTTCACTGCACCCCACAAAGATTGTGTTCACTGCACCCCAAAAAGATTGTGTTCACTGTACCCCCCAAAGATTGTGTTCACTGCACCCCACAAAGATTCTGTTCACTGTACCCCACAAAGATTGTGTTCACTGCACCCCAAAAAAGATTGTGTTCACTGCACCCCAAAAAGGATGTTGTTCACTGCACCCCAAAAAGGATGTTGTTCACTCCACCCCACAAAGATTGTGTTCACTGCACCCCACAAAGATTGTGTTCACTGCACCCCAAAAAGATTGTGTTCACTGCACCCCAAAAATGATTTTGTTCACTGCACCCCAAAAAGGATTTTGTTCACTGCACCCCAAAAAGGATGTTGTTCACTCCACCCCAAAAAGATTGTGTTCACTGCACCCCAAAAAGATTGTGTTCACTGCACCCCACAAAGGATTTTGTTCACTGCACCCCAAAAAGATTGTGTTCACTGCACCCCAAAAAGGATGTTGTTCACTGCACCCCAAAAAGGATTTTGTTCACTGCACCCCAAAAAGATTGTGTTCACTGCACCCCACAAAGGATTTTGTTCACTGCACCCCACAAAGATTGTGTTCACTGCACACCAAAAAGGATTGTGTTCACTGCACCCCAAAAAGATTTTGTTCACTGCACCCCAAAAAGATTGTGTTCACTGCAGCCCAAAAAGATTGTGTTCACTGCAGCCCAAAAAGATTGTGTTCACTGCAGCCCAAAAAGATTGTGTTCACTGCAGCCCAAAAAGATTGTGTTCACTGCAGCTCACACACAGAAAAATGGATGTGGATCACTGACACCTGCCTATCTCCAATCCCACACCACACAGCAATATCGATTGTAGTTTGTAGAACACAGTTTCCCTAAAATTCAGCAGACTCTGTCCCTAACAGGATTGAGAAGAGATCGTAGATCAGGATTGAGTGCAGATTCACCCCACCCCCCACACAGCAATATCGATTGTAGTTTGTAGAAGACACTGACCCTATAATTCAGCAGACTCTATCCCTAAAATGCCTACAACTCGCCCTGCCTAAACACTCCGACCTGTCCCTCAATTCTATCCGGACACAAATGTTTTTTTCCTGCCTATCTGTCCCTAATCAGCAGCCAGCACATTGATGTGTGCTCTGTCCCTTAGCTAAGCAGCAGAATGACGCTGCTGCGGCGGCTGCCTCGAACTTATAAAGACTTGGTCACATGCTTCAGACGGCCAATCACAGCTACTAAGACATTTGCAGGCATGGCTGGGATGGCTTAAGGCACACCAGTTAAACGATTGTTGATTGGCTGTTGAAAGCCCGCCATGAAAAGAGCGCCAAAGCATGCAAAACCCGGAAATAAAACGACCGAACACGGATTTTTACCCGAACATACAGTAAAGTGTCCGTGTCCGTGTTCGGGTAAAAAAAATCCAATTATTCGGTACGAACACGAATAATACAGTCCGTGTTCGCTCAACACTAGTGTTGAGCGAACACGGACTGTATTATTCGTGTTCGTACCGAATAATTGGATTTTTTTTACCCGAACACGGACACGGACACTTTACTGTATGTTCGGGTAAAAATCCGTGTTCGGTCGTTTTATTTCCGGGTTTTGCATGCTTTGGCGCTCTTTTCATGGCGGGCTTTCAACAGCCAATCAACAATCGTTTAACTGGTGTGCCTTAAGCCATCCCAGCCATGCCTGCAAATGTCTTAGTAGCTGTGATTGGCCGTCTGAAGCATGTGACCAAGTCTTTATAAGTTCGAGGCAGCCGCCGCAGCAGCGTCATTCTGCTGCTTAGCTAAGGGACAGAGCACACATCAATGTGCTGGCTGCTGATTAGGGACAGATAGGCAGGAAAAAACCATTTGTGTCCGGATAGAATTGAGGGACAGGTCGGAGTGTTTAGGCAGGGCGAGTTGTAGGCATTTTAGGGATAGAGTCTGCTGAATTATAGGGTCAGTGTCTTCTACAAACTACAATCGATATTGCTGTGTGGGGGGTGGGGTGAATCTGCACTCAATCCTGATCTACGATCTCTTCTCAATCCTGTTAGGGACAGAGTCTGCTGAATTTTAGGGAAACTGTGTTCTACAAACTACAATCGATATTGCTGTGTGGTGTGGGATTGGAGATAGGCAGGTGTCAGTGATCCACATCCATTTTTCTGTGTGTGAGCTGCAGTGAACACAATCTTTTTGGGCTGCAGTGAACACAATCTTTTTGGGCTGCAGTGAACACAATCTTTTTGGGCTGCAGTGAACACAATCTTTTTGGGCTGCAGTGAACACAATCTTTTTGGGGTGCAGTGAACACAATCCTTTTTGGTGTGCAGTGAACACAATCTTTGTGGGGTGCAGTGAACAAAATCCTTTGTGGGGTGCAGTGAACACAATCTTTTTGGGGTGCAGTGAACAAAATCCTTTTTGGGGTGCAGTGAACAACATCCTTTTTGGGGTGCAGTGAACACAATCTTTTTGGGGTGCAGTGAACAAAATCCTTTGTGGGGTGCAGTGAACACAATCTTTTTGGGGTGCAGTGAACACAATCTTTTTGGGGTGGAGTGAACAACATCCTTTTTGGGGTGCAGTGAACAAAATCCTTTTTGGGGTGCAGTGAACAAAATCATTTTTGGGGTGCAGTGAACACAATCTTTTTGGGGTGCAGTGAACACAATCTTTGTGGGGTGCAGTGAACACAATCTTTTTGGGGTGGAGTGAACAACATCCTTTTTGGGGTGCAGTGAACAACATCCTTTTTGGGGTGCAGTGAACACAATCTTTTTTGGGGTGCAGTGAACACAATCTTTGTGGGGTACAGTGAACAGAATCTTTGTGGGGTGCAGTGAACACAACCTTTGGGGGGTACAGTGAACACAATCTTTTTGGGGTGCAGTGAACACAATCTTTGTGGGGTGCAGTGAACACAATCTTTTTGGGGTGGAGTGAACAAAATCATTTTTGGGGTGCAGTGAACAACATCCTTTTTGGGGTGCAGTGATCAAAATCCTTTTTGGGGTGCAGTGAACACAATCTTTTTGGGGTGCAGTGAACAAAATCCTTTGTGGGGTGCAGTGAACAGAATCTTTGTGGGGTGCAGTGAACACAATCTTTGGGGGGGTACAGTGAACACAATCTTTTTGGGGTGCAGTGAACACAATCTTTGTGGGGTACAGTGAACAGAATCTTTGTGGGGTGCAGTGAACACAATCTTTGGGGGGTACAGTGAACACAATCTTTTTGGGGTGCAGTGAACACAATCTTTGGGGGGTACAGTGAACACAATCTTTTTGGGGTGCAGTGAACACAATCTTTGTGGGGTGCAGTGAACACAATCTTTGGGGGGGTACAGTGAACACAATCTTTTTGGGGTGCAGTGAACAACATCCTTTTAGGGTGCAGTGAACACAATCTTTGTGGGGTGCAGTGAACAACATCCTTTTAGGGTGCAGTGAACACAATCTTTGTGGGGTACAGTGAACAGAATCTTTGTGGGGTGCAGTGAACACAATCTTTGGGGGGTACAGTGAACACAATCTTTGTGAGGTGCAGTGAACACAATCTTTGTGGGGTGCAGTGAACACAATCATTGTGGGGTGCAGTGAACTCAATCTTTGTGGGGTACAGTGAACACAATCTCATACTTCTGAAGATTTGAGGGTGCTGCCTGTTCCATACTCCCCCTACTCCTCATCTAGCCTTTTAGGGGTACAAACAATAGTAATTGGGGCCTAGTGTGGTTGTGTACGTGTGATATACATACACTTTTTTTGGATCATATTTTCTATTCCGCTATTTAATCAAAAACCTTTGGGGATCAGTTAAATTGGGGGATAGTCTGTGTTGGTACGTGTGAGAGAGATCCACCTTTCCAAGTTGTTGGGGTTCATCTCATACTTCTGAAGGTTTGAGGGTGCTGCCTGTTCCATACCCCCCCTACTCCTCATCTAGCCTTTTAGGGGTACAAACAATAGTAATTGGGGCCTAGTGTGGTTGTGTACGTGTGATATACATACACTTTTTTTGGATCATATTTTCTATTCCGCTATTTAATCAAAAACCTTTGGGGATCAGTTAAATTGGGGGATAGTCTGTGTTGGTACGTGTGAGAGAGATCCACCTTTCCAAGTTGTTGGGGTTCATCTCATACTTCTGAAGGTTTGAGGGTGCTGCCTGTTCCATACCCCCCCTACTCCTCATCTAGCCTTTTAGGGGTACAAACAATAGTAATTGGGGCCTAGTGTGGTTGTGTACGTGTGATATACATACACTTTTTTTGGATCATATTTTCTATTCCGCTATTTAATCAAAAACCTTTGGGGATCAGTTAAATTGGGGGATAGTCTGTGTTGGTACGTGTGAGAGAGATCCACCTTTCCAAGTTTTTGGGGTTCATCTCATACTTCTGAAGATTTGAGGGTGCTGCCTGTTCCATACCCCCCCTACTCCTCATCTAGCCTTTTAGGGGTACAAACAATAGTAATTGGGGCCTAGTGTGGTTGTGTACGTGTGATATACATACACTTTTTTTGGATCATATTTTCTATTCCGCTATTTAATCAAAAACCTTTGGGGATCAGTTAAATTGGGGGATAGTCTGTGTTGGTACGTGTGAGAGAGATCCACCTTTCCAAGTTGTTGGGGTTCATCTCATACTTCTGAAGGTTTGAGGGTGCTGCCTGTTCCATACCCCCCCTACTCCTCATCTAGCCTTTTAGGGGTACAAACAATAGTAATTGGGGCCTAGTGTGGTTGTGTACGTGTGATATACATACACTTTTTTTGGATCATATTTTCTATTCCGCTATTTAATCAAAAACCTTTGGGGATCAGTTAAATTGGGGGATAGTCTGTGTTGGTACGTGTGAGAGAGATCCACCTTTCCAAGTTGTTGGGGTTCATCTCATACTTCTGAAGGTTTGAGGGTGCTGCCTGTTCCATACCCCCCCTACTCCTCATCTAGCCTTTTAGGGGTACAAACAATAGTAATTGGGGCCTAGTGTGGTTGTGTACGTGTGATATACATACACTTTTTTTGGATCATATTTTCTATTCCGCTATTTAATCAAAAACCTTTGGGGATCAGTTAAATTGGGGGATAGTCTGTGTTGGTACGTGTGAGAGAGATCCACCTTTCCAAGTTTTTGGGGTTCATCTCATACTTCTGAAGATTTGAGGGTGCTGCCTGTTCCATACCCCCCCTACTCCTCATCTAGCCTTTTAGGGGTACAAACAATAGTAATTGGGGCCTAGTGTGGTTGTGTACGTGTGATATACATACACTTTTTTTGGATCATATTTTCTATTCCGCTATTTAATCAAAAACCTTTGGGGATCAGTTAAATTGGGGGATAGTCTGTGTTGGTACGTGTGAGAGAGATCCACCTTTCCAAGTTGTTGGGGTTCATCTCATACTTCTGAAGGTTTGAGGGTGCTGCCTGTTCCATACCCCCCCTACTCCTCATCTAGCCTTTTAGGGGTACAAACAATAGTAATTGGGGCCTAGTGTGGTTGTGTACGTGTGATATACATACACTTTTTTTGGATCATATTTTCTATTCCGCTATTTAATCAAAAACCTTTGGGGATCAGTTAAATTGGGGGATAGTCTGTGTTGGTACGTGTGAGAGAGATCCACCTTTCCAAGTTGTTGGGGTTCATCTCATACTTCTGAAGGTTTGAGGGTGCTGCCTGTTCCATACTCCCCCTACTCCTCATCTAGCCTTTTAGGGGTACAAACAATAGTAATTGGGGCCTAGTGTGGTTGTGTACGTGTGATATACATACACTTTTTTTGGATCATATTTTCTATTCCGCTATTTAATCAAAAACCTTTGGGGATCAGTTAAATTGGGGGATAGTCTGTGTTGGTACGTGTGAGAGAGATCCACCTTTCCAAGTTGTTGGGGTTCATCTCATACTTCTGAAGGTTTGAGGGTGCTGCCTGTTCCATACTCCCCCTACTCCTAGCCTTTTAGGGGTACAAACAATAGTAATTGGGGCCCAGTGTGGTTGTGTACGTGTGATATACATACACTTTTTTTGGATCATATTTTCTATTCCGCTATTTAATCAAAAACCTTTGGGGATCAGTTAAATTGGGGGATAGTCTGTGTTGGTACGTGTGAGAGAGATCCACCTTTCCAAGTTGTTGGGGTTCATCTCATACTTCTGAAGGTTTGAGGGTGCTGCCTGTTCCATACCCCCCCTACTCCTCATCTAGCCTTTTAGGGGTACAAACAATAGTAATTGGGGCCTAGTGTGGTTGTGTACGTGTGATATACATACACTTTTTTTGGATCATATTTTCTATTCCGCTATTTAATCAAAAACCTTTGGGGATCAGTTAAATTGGGGGATAGTCTGTGTTGGTACGTGTGAGAGAGATCCACCTTTCCAAGTTTTTGGGGTTCATCTCATACTTCTGAAGATTTGAGGGTGCTGCCTGTTCCATACCCCCCCTACTCCTCATCTAGCCTTTTAGGGGTACAAACAATAGTAATTGGGGCCTAGTGTGGTTGTGTACGTGTGATATACATACACTTTTTTTGGATCATATTTTCTATTCCGCTATTTAATCAAAAACCTTTGGGGATCAGTTAAATTGGGGGATAGTCTGTGTTGGTACGTGTGAGAGAGATCCACCTTTCCAAGTTGTTGGGGTTCATCTCATACTTCTGAAGGTTTGAGGGTGCTGCCTGTTCCATACTCCCCCTACTCCTCATCTAGCCTTTTAGGGGTACAAACAATAGTAATTGGGGCCTAGTGTGGTTGTGTACGTGTGATATACATACACTTTTTTTGGATCATATTTTCTATTCCGCTATTTAATCAAAAACCTTTGGGGATCAGTTAAATTGGGGGATAGTCTGTGTTGGTACGTGTGAGAGAGATCCACCTTTCCAAGTTTTTGGGGTTCATCTCATACTTCTGAAGATTTGAGGGTGCTGCCTGTTCCATACTCCTCCTCCTACTGCTCAACCATCCTTTTAGGGGTACAAACAATAGTAGTTGGGGCCTAGTGTGGTGGTGTACGTGCGAGATACATACACTTTCTTTTTGATCATATTTTCTATTCCGCTATTCAATTAAAACCTTTGGGGATCAATTCAATTGCGAGATAGTCTGTGTCGGTACGTGTGAGATCCACCTTTCCAAGTTGTTGGGGTTCATCTCATACTTCTGAAGATTTGAGGGTGCTGCCTGTTCCATACTCCTGCTCCTACTGCTCAACCATCCTTTTAGGGGTACAAACAATAGTAATTGGGGCCTAGTGTGGTTGTGTACGTGCGAGATACATACACTTTTTTTGATCATATTTCCTATTCCGCTATTCAATAAAAACCTTTGAGGATCAATTGAATTGCGGGATAGTCTGTGTCGGTACGTGTGAGATCCACCTTTCCAAGTTTTTGGGGTTCATCTCATACTTCTGAAGGTTTGAGGGTGCTGCCTGTTCCATACTCCCCCTACTCCTCATCTAGCCTTTTAGGGGTACAAACAATAGTAATTGGGGCCCAGTGTGGTTGTGTACGTGTGATATACATACACTTTTTTTGGATCATATTTTCTATTCCGCTATTTAATTTAACTGGGCCTCCATGCGAGACCTGTGTGCCTTGTTGCGCTGTTTTGAGTACTCCACCAACATGGCCAGTGGCAATGACGCCGTTCTCAGCTTAACTATCCCACTTCTATGCCTCCTTGAAAAAACAATTCGGGCGATGATGGAAGAGGATGTGGCACAGGATGAGGAGGAGGAGGAGGATGAAGAGGTAACATTTCCAAGGCTTTCAGGGCAGTCATTCGCAAGGGGCTCCGAGGGTGGGTTCCTGCACACGCAAACGCCAGGGACGCAATTGTCCAGCAGGGGCACAGTTCTGGAGGATGAGGAGGATGAGGAGGAGGAGGAGCTGGAGGAGGAGATGGAACCATGTTCACAGCAGGGTGGCACCCAGGCCAGCTCATGGCCATCACTGGTGCGTGGCTGGGGGGATACAGAGGACACGGACGATACACCTCCCACAGAGGACAGCCTTTCGTCGCCTCTGGGCAGCCTGGCACACATGAGCGATTACATGCTGCAGTGTCTCCACAACGACCGCCGAGTTGCCCACATTCTAACTTGTGCTGATTACTGGGTGGCCACGCTGCTGGATCCCCGTTACAAGGACAACGTACCGTCCTTAATTCACTCACTGGAGCGCGATCGCAAGATGCGCGAGTACAAGCGCACGCTGGTAGACGCCATGCTGCTGGCATTCCCATCTGACAGCGGGGCCACAGTGGAAGCACAAGGCAGAGGAGGAGGAGGAGGAGGTCGCCAACGCAACCAGGGCACCGCCAGCACCTCAGAAGGCAGGGTTAGCATGGCCGAAATGTGGAAAAGCTTTGTCAGCACGCCACAACAAACAGCAGCACCAGCAGCTCAGATGGAACGTCTTAGCAGGAGGCAGCATTTTACCAACATGGTGGAGCAGTATGTGTGCACACGCCTACATGTAGTGAATGACGGGTCTGCCCCCTTCAACTTCTGGGTCTCCAAATTGGGCACATGGCCTGAGCTTGCCCTTTACGCCTTGGAGGTGCTGGCGTGCCCTGCAGCCAGTGTATTATCTGAACGGGTATTTAGCACGGCTGGGGGCGTTATAACAGACAAGCGCAGCCGCCTGTCCAGAGACAATGTGGACAAGCTCACGTTCATTAAAATGAACCAGGCATGGATCCCACGGGACTTTTCCGTACCTTATGCAGAATAGCAATGGATACCAACCTTACCCACCCATTGTTCCATTTTTGCTCTTTCTCACTCTTTTGGGGTGTACCCTCATTTAAAATTTTTGAAAAGAAGCAGTGTTGGCTACCTCGTCCTCCTCCTCAGGGCCAGATTAATGTAGGGGCTATTGGAGCTGCAGCTCCAGGCCCCTACCTTTTATATAGGCCCCGGGTTGGCCATATTCACTGTTACCGCTCTTCTGTCACTTGTAAACACAGAAGTCTGGCTTCTATGCTCGCTTCCCCAGGCAGCACCCTCAGAACCTCCCCACACAGCGTGAAGGCCGGACAAGGAGGGACAGTTGGCGATGCATGGATGTGTTTATGGGCTTCAGAGACAGCATCCCATGTTGAATTAGGCATGCATGGCTGCACCCTTCCTCCTCTGGGTGCATGGCAAGGCACGGCCCTTAAGGCCCTTCAAAATCCTCAGCACCAAGCCCATGATGCTGTTAATCCGGCCCTGGTCCTCCTCCACCGCCGCTTCCACCTACACCGCCCATAGGTGTGCGCAGCCTATTGCATTAAGGTGTGCACCCCAAAGTTGAAATACACATGCATGTGTTTGCCAGCAGGGAGAGTAATGTATCGGGGCCATGTACCTGTAGGCAAGGAGAAATAGAGCAGAGCAGGTCCCAGGGAGATCTTTCCCATCTCCTCACTGGCAATGCTATGTGCCCTAGGTGATTAGGGTGTGCCCAGGCACACCCAGCACACCCTGTGCGCACGCCTATGTCACCGCCACATCCACCACCACCTCAACCTCCCTCCTACTCCATATGGGCCTCGTCCTTCAGAGATGAAGAAGAACATTGTTTTATTTTTCTGTTTTTTTTTGTTGTTTTAAGTTATTTCCCTATCCACATTTGTTTGCAGAGCACTTGCCATGCTCTTAATTACGTTTTGCTGCCATTTGCAGCACTCTAGCCCTTTCCTTTGGTGTTTTAGAGCCATTTTAGTGCCTTAAAGTTCGGGTCCCCATTGACTTCAATGGGGTTCGGTGTCCGGGAAAAGTTCGGTAAAAGTCCGGGACACGGACCCGGACTTTTTTTTAAAGTTCGGCCGAACCCGTCGAACACGGACATCTAGGTGTCCGCTCAACCCTAAACATCTATAGTCCCTCATGTATGAAAAATAGTTTGTCTATATGTACTGTCTAACCATCAGTAATGATGACCTTAAGCAGTGGGGTATGGTTTATTATGGCCCACATCGGAGTTTTGGATACCTAATATTAATATTTTTATATTTTTTTTATTTTATTTTAGTTTTTTATCCATTGTACATTTAAATTTCCATATATATATTTTTCAAATATATATATTTTTATTTTATTAAAGGCAATATATACATTATGCTTATTTTAGTGTTTAAAAGACAGACCTTTTGAGTAGGTATGATATTTCATTCCGCTGCCCTAATATGTATCTTACTGCTTAGGGTAACTAATTATTAATATTTTTTGTAGCTTATCACCTCATGGTGTGTATTTTCTAGAGCATTATGTGCAATAAGAAGCTATTATTTGTTTGTCAACAATATGGTAACTAGGACTCGATCTAAATTCCATCCACTAAAGACATTATATTGATTAAAAGCAAGAGCATATCCCCTTTTTTTAATAGTTTTTTTACTATTTTTTATTTTGTTTTTTCTTTGTCCTATAAGACACACAACGCTGCATATTCTTTTCCCAAATACTAAGTTACGATATGCCAGTCCCCGGAAGTTAAGTTAAGCAGCCGTACATAGGTGAACAGCATACAAATTCTACCCGGCAACAGTTTACGACATACTTTTTTTCTATTGGATGTTCGCAAATACCAGTTTGTGATTGGAGTGCTTTGTAAGTCCCGTTTACCATGTTGCTATAAGAGGCGGAGATGGCGTGATGACGCTACTCCTGAAGACGTCAATCGACGAAACGTACGTAGAGCGTCATCACGCCACATCCGCCCAAGTGGAACGCACATCCGGACCGTGGCTCGCACGGCGTCCCGGAAGTCCGCAACGACTATTGTTTTTACCTGCCTATTTACCCATCACGTTTGTAAGTACCCATTTTTTGATGTAATAAAGCCTTTTGACAAAAACGGTACTACTCTATGTGAAGCCTTCTTCCCCCACATATATACCCGTGGACCCTAACTGTAAGGACCCCGATACGGAGGACTCGGGCAGGACATTGGACCATACTAGCGATACAGTAATAAGGGGACCCCCAGGATTATTTATCCAAGGCTTGATACCCCTGCAGGGGTGATCAAATCTGGTGAGTGCGGTCCAAGGGGTGCGGGGAGCACTGAATGGTCACCGGCACTCGAGCATCACCATAATTTCTGCCAGAGCACCTGCACCAGTCACTTTGTGCACCCCTAATCTAGGGAGTGTTTCACCATAGTGGGGCTCACCTCTCTTCTAGGACTTTTAGCCATTACGGACTTAACAGTACCTGTAGTTTTGATGTTACATTTTTAGCGTCCTATTTATATACCTGCGTTTTAATATTTGATGCTTCTTATTGTAGAGCTTGCACTTTTTAGGGTTTTCACTTTTTAAAGATTTCACAGTTCACGTATGTAATAATATATGATTTTAGGTTGATTCAATATATTTTTATCAATCCTTTTTAGGTTGGCTTACTCATTTTTAAGGTTCACTCACTTAGGAACCAATTTATTTATTTATATTTGGAACTTGCACCAGTACGATTGTACATTTTTCACAGAATTGGATCACCTATTTCTTGCACTTAACCCCAGATTTTTTTCATTAGTATGAAGCACCTGACAGTTTATTTCATATTCAATATTTATTTATGAAGCACCAGACACTTTATCAATTCTATACCTAACATTTATTTTAGCATCATTAGAAAGCGAACGTATTAGCAGGTATATACTGGCAGCGCCATCAACCTGTTCTTGCATCTTTCATTTTACTATACTCCTAGGAATATAGTGTACAGGTGGGCTGCAGCCAGCATCAACTTTTATTATCCTAAGCGCGGATTTTTTTCATTTCACTCTACCTTCAATGTTTCCCAACTACTTTCTGTGTGCCTTTATCAAATAGCTTTGGTTCAAGGATTGTATTTGTGTCTTTGTGTTTCTAGGAGATACGACGCCATCCCCCCATGAAGGGTCTCCCCCATCCTCCCCCACTCCAGGCTCCCCTGAACTAGTCTGTAAGTACCTTAAATTAGATTCTCACATGAATTGTGTGTGCTAGGATGATGTGTATCTAGGATAATCTAAGTTGGAGTCAAAGCAAGTGTAGTTTTGCTATATGTGACAGGAAGGTTGGTCATGAAACACTCTTGCTTAACCTTCATGTTTGAAAGGTGGTTTTGGGGAGCATTACAGGACATGTTATCTTTTGTAAGTTATCTCAAGCCACCCTATTCTAAATTGGTGTTAGTTTCTCTACATTGGAAATGGTGTGCTTTGTACTTGTAAATTTTTTGGGGACATTGTAATTTAATCATGTCCTGATTTAGTCAACACTGAAAATGTGTGTTTATCAATCTTTCATAAATACTCTTCCTCGGTAATGTACCACATTCCAGTTCACAATTTGTGTTCTTTTTGTGCAGTTTCTCCTGAGCCAGCAACGCCATCCACTTCGGGGGCCCAAAAAAAACCTGATGATGGTAAGTTGTGTGCTTTTGCAGTAATGTGTCTACTTAGTAAGTGGAGAAATGCTAACTGTGTATGTCCCCGCTCAGGCTTCAAGTTGTTCTAAAGGCAGCAGGTTCTTTATGTGAATGCATTCTATGCATTAGTATTCCAAGTGATAGGTGTGCATATTCCCCCTAAGACTTACTGGGACCATTTTCTTACTGTCCAAAATTTTGCACAAATACTTGTCTGGAACAGACTCCCCCTCCTCCTTAACTGAGGTGACAGCATGCCAATATTGCCTCCTGATGCTGTCACTCCTAATCATTGAGACCATCGGAAGGGAGGGGGGCAAGGCTGGCTCACAGCCTAGTGCCTGAACAGGCACAGGGTGCTTGGCTTCATCTCATGTGCCTCCATAGCAAGCTGCCTGCTGTGGGGTCAACCAACAGGAGGGAGGTGCCTAGAGGTGTGTACAGGGGCCATGTAAAAAGGAGGATTGTGATTTCTCTCGTCCCCAAAAACCTAGAGAGTGTAAGTCTAACCTGATTAGTTTTCCCCAGCCCTCCAAAAATGATATGTTTCCAACACTTAGAACAGGCAGGGCTGAGGCACAAAAAACATCCGAAAAACACAATCAGCACAAAAGCAGGGAGTACGTATCCTTAACGCTACAAGCTTCACCCAGAAGAATGACGCTTGCACTGTACAAATCTGCATCACCACCATATCAAAGTCTAAATAAAACTTTCAGGGAAATGTGGAGGGGTAATGAGTGGGTGTTAGAGCGTTTTCATGACTGCGTAACCTACAGTTAGCGTGATTCGATTTTTAGATAAATTTTTTCTTTTCTCTTAACACAGCTGGGATGGCGGAAAAACCAAAAGGGGAGCAGACACATCTACTCCGGCCACAACTGGCCCTCCGAGTTCCAAAGGGTAAGTCTCTACTATGTGTCAGGTTCAATCTATAGACAGTAAGAGGGAGAGAGAACGCTACACAAACTCCAATGGTGATAGAGATAAATGTGTGCACATGTATCGTGTTGACCAATTGAACCCAAAACACCTTACATTCTTCTAAATGATTGCTTGTGTTGACATGAAGAAAAGCCTTTTACTTAGCTTTGGTGGAACTGCTACTAACATTCCAAGCCATCTTATGTAACCTTTTGAACAATTTGCTGTGAAAGTTTGAGTTTAAGGTTTACACCAGCAATTTAGCATATTTGCTTCAGAGTGTTGATAAAAGCCAACCAATAGACTCCTAAGCATATTTGTTGAGGCACATTAATTACAATCGTTGTTTGGATCATTTTGCATAAAACTAATTGTCATGTCTTTTTCTACCCAGGACACACCCACCTCACCTATGAGGTCCTTTTGGAATATGTGACGTGGTGCATAGACCGCATTTTAGTTTTGGAAGACACTTATGGGGCGGATCCAGACCCTGAGGAGCCATTTGTGAGGAATGTGTCACCGTTAAAAAGATCGTAGTTTTTATTTTTTAATTTGTTTCGTTAATTTTCCACAGAAATGTCACATTTCTACATTATAAAAAAAATATACCAAAAAAAGCAAAAAATAAAAAACCCTTTTTTGGGACCAAAAAAATTTGAAAAAAAAAAAAAACCCTTGTTTTTGGGACCAAAAAAATTTGAAAAAAAAAAACCCTTTTTTGGGACCAAAAAAATTTGAAAAAAAATAAAAAAAACCTTGTTTTTGGGACCAAAAAAATTTGAAAAAAAAACCCTTTTTTGGGACCAAAAAAATTTGAAAAAAAATAAAAAAAACCCTTGTTTTTGGGACCAAAAAAATTTGAAAAAAAAAATCCTTGTTTTTGGGACCAAAAAAATTTGAAAAAACAAAAAAAACCCTTGTTGTTTTTGGGCCCAAAAAAAACAAAAATGTTTACTAAAAAGCCTTGTTGTTTTTGGGCCCAAAAAAAAACAAAAATGTTTACTAAAAAGCCTTGTTGTTTTTTTTGCAACAAAAAAAAACAAAAATGTTTACAAAAAAGCCTTGTTGTTTTTGGCAACAAAAAAAACCAAAAATGTTTACTAAAAAGCCTTGTTGTTTTTGGCAACAAAAAAAACCAAAAATGTTTACTAAAAAGCCTTGTTGTTTTTGGCAACAAAAAAAAACCAAAAATGTTTACTAAAAAGCCTTGTTGTTTTTGGCAACAAAAAAAACCAAAAATGTTTACTAAAAAGCCTTGTTGTTTTTGGCAACAAAAAAAACCAAAAATGTTTACTAAAAAGCCTTGTTGTTTTTGGCAACAAAAAAAACCAAAAATGTTTACTAAAAAGCCTTGTTGTTTTTGGCAACAAAAAAAAAAACAAAAATGTTTACTAAAAAGCCTTGTTTTTGTGAAACTACAAAAAAATTGTAAAACCAAAAAAAATGTTTATATAAATAAAATAAAAGTATGTTGCTCGTTGCAACACAAATGTTACATTGGCAATTTAGTTCATTCTACTATATATTTTAATATATTTTTTGTACGCTACAGTTGGTAGACACCCACATGTGTTATTAAAATGTTTATTCTATTACCAAAGTTTTCTTTTTGGTGTACACATCGAATGTCTTTTGTGTTGTATTTGTTTAGTCGAGTGGTGTGGTCTGTAATTGTTAGTATGTTGGCTTTGGTTTATGTTAGCCTTGAGACTTGTTTTGAAGCTACATTTGAAGGGAGACCTTTTCTTGGGGCATTATGTGAACATTGAGTTTTCAAAATTTACATGAAATCATATGTTTGGAGATAGAGAAGCACGTGTGTATAAATGCCTACATTAACCAGGGCCATTACTTGGCCACCAACACTCCTAAAAAACCAAAGATCAAACACAAACTAATCATTTTGCATAAAATTTAATTTCATCCCCAAAAAAAACACTATAATAAATCATATTGTGCCACCCTCAAATTAAACAAAAAAATGGGCCAACAAATTGGCCAATGTAACAATCATTAACAAAACTAACCAAAATAAAATAATAAAAAAAAAAAAATTAAGTTGGTGGTGGTGGTGGTGGTGGTGGTGGTGACTGAAGCAGTGTGGTGAGCACTGTTAAGGTTCCTGCCATCAAATGGTGGGCCAATAGTCCCATCTGGTCTGGGGTTAGCCGTAGAGTTCTGGTCAAGTGGCCCATTAGGATCAGATCTTGTGTCTGAGGCTGCTGATGATGCAGGGTGTTGAACCCTGGAAATGTCCCAGACTGAAGATCTTGTGCCAATAGTCTAATCTGCTCTGTGCTCAGCCGAAGAATTTGGGGAACGTGTGCCATTACCATGAGATGGGATAGTTGCTGCCCCGAGGCTATTTGATGCTGCTGGTGGTGCAAGGGTTGTGAAGATGTGTGGGGAGTGGTGGTTGATTGGTTGTTGTGGTCCACGGTGCGGGGGGAAACGACATGTCGCATTGGTGAGAAAAAAGGAGGACGGCCTGGGGAGGAGTGAAGTGATAAAGGTGTGTAGGGAATGTAGTCAGGTGGAAGGGGTATTGTGGAACCAGTGCGCATTGAGGTTGTGCAGGAGGATTGCTCATTGAGGGGTGTGGGAGTCCAAACGGAGTGTGAAGTGCTAGGAGTGGCTACAGGAGGAATTGTCCCATCCCCAGCTGCCTGACAAGTGGCCAACACTGGCATTACCCTCCCACTACCACAACCTGCAGTGGCAGGTGAGTGAGATGTTTGGGAGGGCTCTGCCAATGGGGCATCTTCAGATCCAAACAGGCATTGGCGTGTGGCCAGCACCTGAGTGTCAACACTTTGCCGATCCCGTTGATGCTGGTCTGCTAAACTTACCAAGCTGTTACGCATATCCTGTTGAACCTGTACCATTGTTGCTACAGATTCCTGTATGAGCCCGAGCAGATGTACTACCTCAGTAGATTGCTGAGTACGCCTCCTTAACTCATTTTGGATCCGATACTCATCAAGCAGCCTCTCGGCTACATCCAGCATAGATGGACGAGTTTGGGTAGGTGACAATCCCTCTGCATCTAAGGCTACCTGAAAGCAGAAGAAATAGACCAAATCATTATCAAACATCATGACTAAATATTTCAGATTAGTTTGACAAATTAACACCCCAAGCAGAACATTGAAAAGTTTGATGTGCTTCTAATAAGTACTTTATTGTGTATTCAAATGTTTACATTAATGATTTCTGGTTTGTGTAAGTTGGCATAAAATGTGTTATTTCACTCGTGATGTCGAAATTAAATGAAGTTCAGAATGAAGCAAACAGGCATTAAGATGTGATTTTCATAATGAAATGTCTTATCCTTTGTTTTATTTTTCCAGGAGTGGTACTGCTTGCGGGTGTAGGTGGTAGAAACCCACCTTGATGGACTCCACTCATCTTCTTTTGTGGTCAGTGGATATTTGGTAAGGCACATGGCCAAAAGCAGCATCGATGACCAACATGAACACCCTGGAACTTCAAAAGTGGCTTGGAAGCTGACCAGCAACCTTGCCATGCCTGTCCCCTATGAGCTGGTAGAGGTGCAGAATGGATTCTGAACTCTGCCTGAAGTTGTGGAAGACATCAGAATCCCGTAGCCATGGAGCAAAGATCGTGGTCTGGCGCTGTAAAAGCACACGGACTGGAGAGTGACAATATTATTTTGCTGCATCCCTCCTCCTTTTGCTGTCATTCTCAAATAAATAAAGACTTTAGAATTGAACATGTGTTTTTTTGTTTTGTGTGGGTGCCTACAGACAAAAGGGCCATCCACACTGTAAGATTTAGAGAAGACTTTATCCTTCAGATTGACATTTTCTATGTAGTGCAAGGGCCTGCCTGATTGCATCCAAATTGAAAGTGTTGAGGTTTGACCTTATATTATATGGTTTGGTTAAGTCCACAGGAAAAAGTCTAGACAAATTGTTAGTGTATGGCCCATTAAGCTGCCAAGGCCGGAGTTTTGCACTTTGCATGCTGCTTGTACTGGTGATGTGAGGGGTTGTAATGTAGAGTAGGGATGTGACAGTGTTGTGTTGAGGTGTGAGGCAAATGTAGTGTTGGACTATGAGGGTCTGTGTTGTTGAAATATGGAGAGAGTCCAATATCAGACACCTATGTTTATTGGTCAAGAAATTGTAAGAACCATGGTAAATATGTAAAGAATTGCATCTCGAGAAAACTAGGACCACACTCAGAAAATCAAAATTGTGTTGTTTCCATTGATGTGCTTGAAATTTGGGTAGGACACCCCCCCCCCCCAAATTCAAGATAGTTTAAAAAAAACTGTTAAAAAAATGAGAGTGAAAAGAGATCCCAAGTGTGGTGATGTGATTTGAACCCATGACGTTGTTAACTGCAGTGAAGTTGCAAAGCACTTAGCTATTGTGCAGAATAAAGCTGTATGGTGGAAAAAAAGGAGTGTGTTAAGGCTAAAAAGCACATATAGCTAAAGAACTAAACATTGTATGGAATCTGGGAAGAAGACCATGGTAAAATTGTGAGGTTTCATCTTGCCCTGAAGTAGGGTAGGGGTTTGGTCACTTGCCTTTGGTACTTTCAATCATAAGATCGATTCAACACACAGACAAGATCATAAAACCACTTAAAATGCTGTAAGCTTGCAAGCGCTTCTGAGTGTAACATTATTTAGCAATATATATGATGTAATCCGTTACATTTTAGCAATATAAACAAAAAAAGAAAATAAAAAAGTTAGGTGGAGATGGTAAGCCTCGAACCTACAGCAGAGGGAAATGAATTACAGACGTGTGATGTGTGCACTAATCCACTAACCCACATCGCTATGTGAAACTGCTATAAGCACGAAGACATAAGTTTGCGAATTGGCGAAGCCGCGATCGTAAGTGAATACCGCTGACGGCGGAATTCATTATTGCTGTTTCACTAGCCAATTCGCCGCAGCGCCAGTTAATTGATTTGAACGCGGCGAAACTGAAACACGTCATAGATGTTTGAAGCTGCAGTTTCTTTAAATCCGGCCCTATGACTTTAAGTTTCACATATAAGTGGTTATCATTGGAAAACTTGAAGTATGAATTGTCATGTGACGTTCATGTCCAAATGACAAGTCGCACAAGTGTGAATGGGGTTTTATTGTTTATGAACTTTTATTATGTTTGCACTATTTTTGAAAATCAGTATTAGTGTGGAATTGTTGCACTTCATTTTATGCACTATAGCACTTCTGCACTACAGAACATTTATGTTATGTAATGGTGAATTTAGCACTAACATTATTGCCTATAAGAGTAAAATCTTTTTTTTTTTAATTATGAATTATTGGCACATTAGCACTTTGTTTCGGCACATTTGTGAGCAGGTTCATTGAGAGCTTTAGTACATGTAGCACTTTGTAGATTTACAGGGAGAGCAAACAATGTTATGCTTTGAGTTTGTATTTATATTGTATTAAGAATACAGTGAGAGCTACAGTCTCATTTCTGTTAGACACCAAGCACAGGTTTTTTTTTTTTAGTTTATTTACAGAAGATCTGGACAATCTGGAAGAGCTCACATGGTATCTGCCAGGAGTCTTATCATGTTGGAGCATTACTTATGCTTGGAACAAACCAAAGTTATGAGGATTGCCAGTATGTTCTTAACTTGATCTCCTAAAGCAGACAAGAAAGAATGTTCAGGATTAGGACAAACATAGATCAAGGTGTACTGCACCCTTATGGAGCAGGTAGAACATCTACTTCTACCTATAGACTGATGTATTCATTTTTTGTGGGGGCAGGAGGTTCACATCCAGCATCCCCCACCTTTGGCAAAGGACCTGTAACACCTCTGGGTTTAGGGACCATTTCCCTGGGTTTATGCACAGCTGAGGAAGTCTGTCTGCCAATAGTTTACACCATGTAAACATCAGACAAGGCTGAACATGAAGTTTGCCCAGTACAGGATCCAATCTACCTGTTTTGGTGTGCTAAAAATTCTGGTTGCCCACTCATGATTGTATGCCACTCCCATGGGCGTCTGCAGGTAGGGGCAAGGGGGGGCAAATGCCCCCCTGGAATCTCAACTTCCCCTTTCAAGTGGTTGTTAAGCCACTTTATACCATTCTGTCTGGTCTGTTTAATATTCCTGTGTGCCTGTGTGTCGGTGCATGTCTTTAAAAAAATAAGCTGTTCTTTACCAGTTTTCAGAGGGCCGAACAGCGCTCACGTGACCCGTCTGCTCTCTCCTCTCCCCGTCTGACAGCTGCCTGCAGAGGCCGGGGCCAAGGATTCCTCACTGATGTCAGTGGGGAGGGGAGGAGGAGGGGTGGGGGAGAGGAGGAGAGAGGCGGAGGGTCACGTGAGCAGCGAGTGGCGCTTTGAAAACTTGTTAAGAATGGCTTATTTTTTATAAAACACAGACACAGGGACACACAGGATTATTAAACAGACTGTAGACAGGATATGAAACTTTAAATGAAACTACAGCAGCAGGAGGGGGGGAGGCACTGACACAGGAGCAGACAGGCAGGGAGAGAGGGGGGAGAGAGGACAGAGGAGGACAGGAGGGCTGCGGATGATGGAGGCACGTAAATTGACCACAGTGTCAGGGCTCAGCTAGCCATGGTATACCGTGATCAGTTTACAGAGCGGAGGACATAGTCAGGCAGGATTAGCCAGGCATTTTAGGTGATAGAAGGGGCCAAGTTACACAGCAAAGCACTGTGCTGTTTAACATGCTTTAAAGAAACAGGATCAATTTTTTTTTTTTTTAGGTTAACAAATGCTTTTAAAAATAAATGCTGTGGTTTGCTCTTTAAAAATAAATACTCAAAATAAGTATAGTGACTAAGCCCCCCCCCCCCCCTTCATGGCATTGTTGAAAAGGGGCGGAGCATGGGTGACCTTAAAATTATGTCCCCCCTGAAAAAAGTTCTGCGGACGCCCATGGCCACTCCTGTAGTGTTGTCTAACCAAATCTGGATCAGATTACCCGCTAGCCAGGAGGTCCAGCATTTCACAGAGAAACAAATTGTCCAAAGTTCTAGAATGTTGATCAGAAGAAGAGATTCTTCTGATGTGCAAGTCTCCAGCACTGACAAGGTGCCCAGGATTCCTCCCCAGGCAAAAAAGTCACACATGGGTAACAAATGGACAATTCTGACAACATGCAGGCAACAAATTGGCAATCATGACCATATGAAAGCTACAAATGCACAAATCAGTACAGTACATGGGCAAGTTCCCCAGCAATAATTCAGCCATCCCTCCAAGCAAAATGCTCCCCCCTCTTCAAACAATCACCCCCAGCAAAAATTGCCCTGCTTGCAACATCTTCCCTCCCTCACCTTACAAAAAAACCCTCCTTTTCAGGACAGAATAAAGAGAAGTCCTTCCAGGCTTCCTCTCAGCTTTGTGTCATGTCAGACATCAGAGCTGAGAAGTCTCAACGCCTCTGTGCACCTGAGGTCTGTATAGCACAGGTACAATCTGCCAGAACCTTTGAGCAACATGACCCACATGGTCATGTATCAAACATGTATCTGCTGGGCTAGGTAGATATGTAAGATACTTAGTATACTAAAGAAGCTGCTAGCGCAATATTGCGGAAAGGACACCATAACTACAAATTAAAGAAAATAGTGCAATGCTATATATTAAAAAATGATGTGTCATAAAAAGTCCACATCCAAAAAGAAAGTCCCAAATCGGATTGCAGCTGAATAAATGTGCAGAGGCCACCACCGACACCCAATCACAGAGCCTATTTTCATCTGCTTCTGACCCTCATTACAAAGGTCTAGAAATGCAGTAATCAGCCAATCCAGTGGGCCCTTATAATGGCAGCAACCTCCTGTCCAGCTCCCTAAAAAACTGAAAAAATACGAGGATTTGGATGCAGGAAAATGGCAGAAGGTGTTCTAGACCAATGAAATATATAGCAGTTTGTCCACCAGAGTGTTAGAATTGTGCATGCATGAAAGTCTGCCAGGAAAAGTAAAGCACAGCGATATATTTGATCATGCTTTATAAAGTGTTTTAGTTTTTTTGTTTATCTTTTTCTGGATCAAATGTGGGTTTGGTATCTTTATTTAACTTTATGTAGGAGTCTTTTTCCAACCCCACTATGATTTTAAAAAATCATTAACATAAAATGATTGTGTACATTTCAATAAAGAAGTATTTAAAGCATAGTGGCCCTTCAGGAGTTGCATAACTTGCAGTCCTGACGTTCTTTATGCCACTCACGTTGTTTGTATAATGCTTAAAACATAATTTCCATTCCTATCATGTCCATTTAACCACTTCAGCTCAGGAAGGTTTTACCCCCTTAATGACCAGGCCATTTTTTGCGATTTGGCACTGCATTACTTTAACTAAAAATTGCGCTGTCCTGCGACCCTGTATCCAAATACAATTGATGTCTTTTTTTCCCACAAATAGAGCTTTCTTTTGGTGGTATTTGATCACCTCTGCGGTTTTTAGATTTTGTGCTATAAACAAAAAAAGAGCGACAATTTTAAAAAATACACAATATTTTTTACTTTCTGCCATAAAACATTCCCACTAAAAAAAATTTTAAAAATCAAATTTTTTTTTATCAGTTTAGGCCAATTTGTATTCTGCTACATATTTTTGGTAAAAAAAAATCCCAAAAAGCGTATTTTAATTGGTTTGCGCAAAAGTTATAGCGTTTACAAACTACGGGATAGATTTTTGGACTTTTTATTTTTTATTTGTTTTTATTAGTAATGGCGGCGATCTGCGTTTTTTAGCCGGACTGCGATCTTGTGGCAGACAGATCGGATGCCTAACTGACATTTTTGAAACTTTTTGGGGACCAGTGACACTAATACAGTAATCAGTGCTAAATAATATGCACTGTTACTGTATAAATGACACTGGCAGGGAAGGGGTTAACACTGGGGTGATCAAAGGGGTTAATGTATGCCTGTTGGTGCTTACTCACTGTGGGGGGGGGGGGTTTGTGACAGGCACAGAGAGATCGGGTTTCCCCTTAGCTGAAACTCCTGATCTCGCTCTGCCTGTGTGACAGAAGACTTGCCTATTTTGTTTACATAAGCAGGTGGGTCTTCCAGGGCCATCTATAACGCAGGGAAAATGGGGCAGCTGCCCAGGGCCCTGTCATTATTGTGGGGCCCAAAGCAGCTGCCTGGGAACGTCTGGAGCTGGGCTGGCTGGCAGTAGGATGAGTGGAGAAACATCCGACACTGCTCTCGGTGCCCTGCTACAGAGAGTGAGGTCTCCTGCCTCAGCGTGTCAGGCTGCAAAGGTGGAGGGCAACCCGAAGTCTCTGCCCTGCCTGGTACTCTATTACTGCTCCGGCACTCAGCGTTCTCTCTCCATTCTGGTTTGCTGCTGTTCCTACTTTTTCCTGCAGGTGGAGAGGCTGGTCAGGCTGCTAAACAATAGAGCTCTGATTGAGCTTTGACAGCCATACGGGGGACGGTCTGGAGAACTCTGTGGTATGGGGGGCTCAGTAGCAAGGTAAGAACTATTGCAAGTTTCTCAGATTACTGAGATTCAGTGATGTCGGCAGGGGGGGGGGGCTGACCAGGGCTATAGCCCCTTGTGTTCCCCTGAAAAGCCTCGAGTCTCCTGTTCATTTTAAATAAATATTAGCCCCGAGCCTCTTCCTCTCTGTGCTGGCTGGGCGGCCCTCACCTGGCTGGCTGTACTTCCTGGCCTGCTGCGCGCCGCGGACACACTGGTTGCTAGTTGGCCTGCCGCTTGGCGTCTAGCAACCAGTGATGTCACGCAGTGGCATAGCGAGGGGGAGGGGGAGGGGGCGCATGCCATGGCGCGCTACTGTCACTGTCCCCCGGCCTGATGTGCTCCTGCGGAATCTTACATTTAAAAATGGCGCCACCGTAACCTAGTACCGTAATCCCCTTCGGCCATAACAAGGCCAACACTGGGGCCAAAACCTTTGTGAACACCCGAGGAGATGAGGCAAGAGCAAAGGGTAATGCCAGAAATTGAAAGTGCTCCTCACCCACTGCAAAACGAAGAAAACGTTGATGCTCAACATATGGTATTATATAAGGCTGTAATTAGAAATATTAACCGCTTCCCATCCGCGCTACAGCCTATATACGGCTGCAGCGCGGACTTGAATTTTCGGGAGGCCGTTTTTAAACGGCCTCCCAGTGACATGCCCCCCGCGCGCTCCCGCGAGCGCGCATCGGGGAGAATCTGTGTCGGCCGTGTCCCTTGGACACGGCCGATCACAGATCGTGGTGAATGGCCAATCACAGCGGCCATTCACCATGTGATCAAGCCGTCCAATGAGAGATGATCTCATATGTAAACATATGAGATCATCTCTCATCGCCGGCGCTCCTTCCTCACACAGACACTGCAGTGTGAGGAAGGAGGGGGAGCCGACAGCCGCTGGGGACACACAGAAATGTAATCAGGGCACTGATCACCAGTGCCCTGATTACTAAAGGTAAAAAAAACACACACATTGCCCCCCCATCAGTGCCCACAGTGCCCGCCATCAGTGCCCCCATCAATGCCCACAATCAGTGCCCATAGTGCTGCCAGTCAGTGCCCATCAGTGCCTGCTCATCTAGGCACTGATGAGCACTGACTGGCAGCACTATGGGCACTGATTGTGGGCACTGATGGTGCTGCCCATCAGTGCTCATCAGTGCCGCCCATCAGTGCTCATCAGTGCCACCCGTCAGTGTCCATCAGTGCCATCCGCCAGTGCCCATCAGTGCCGCCTATCAGTGCCTATCAGTGCCGCCCGTCAGTGCCGCCTCTCAGTGCCCAGCAGTGCCACCTCTCAGTGCCACCTCTCAGTGCCCAGCAGTGCCACCTATCAGTGCTCATCAGTGCCGCCTATCAGTGCCGCCTATCAGTGCCGCCTATCAATGCCGCCTATCAGTGCTCATCAGTGCGGCATATTAGTGCCACCTCATCAGTGCCCATAAGTGCCACCTCATCAGTGCCCATAAGTGCCACCTCATCAGTGCCCATCAGTGCAGCCTATCAGTGCCCATCAGTGCCGCCTCATCAGCGCACATCAGTGAGGGAGAAAAATTTATTTTCAAAATTTACTCGCAGAAAATAAGAAAAACTTTTTTTTTTTCAAAAATTTCTGTCTTTTTTCTTTTTTTTTTTTGTAAAAAATAAAAAACCCAGAGGTGATTACATACCACCAAAAGAAAGCTCTATTTGTGTGAAAAAAATGATAAAAATTTCATATGGGTACAGTGTAGCATGACCGCGCAATTGTCATTCAAAGTGTGCGAGCACTGAAAGCTGAAAATTGGTCTGGATGGGAAGGGTGTTTAAGTGCACAGTAGGCAAGTGGTTAAACCAGGCACCTATGTCAATAAACATGCATGAATGTGTGAAAATTCACTCGCGCAACTGGTGTGTTTGTTCCAAAAAGTTACAAATTATTAAACAAATTATTAAACATTGGTAAGCTGCAAGTTAAATAACCATAGGATAGTTATGCAAGTGAATGAAATATGTAACTGCGCTAACCTCTAATAAATAGGGGTATTAATAATCCCCCTATGTGTTATACTCCCACTCCATGCTAGTTCTGTGAGTGTGATTCCACACATCCACAAGATAAGGTGCATATAGTGATTATATAAATAGGTGCTCAAAACATGTCTTGCATAAAATGTTCAAGATACTATATATTCATTAAAACTGGCTGATATCATATAATAAAAGTTCCACGTAATTTAGCATAAAAGTTAATAAATATTAATAAATATCAGTACATATATTTCCACAATTTATATATGGGCCATAGCAGTCTAGCTTGTGACAGTCTTCTACAGTTCACAAAAGACTTTTTGTATCAACGGAAGCTTATTCTCTTGGTGGGGATACAGAAAAGGTGCCGTAGTACAGAAAAAGTCCTTCCAGTGATTATCGTACTGCAATGCCGATACTGTGACCCTTCACCGATACCCTTGAGTGCTATGTGGTAAGAAAACTCACTTACCAGATGTTGTAGATTCCTAGTGGCGTACGCCAGCAAGGAATCAATATGCGCTTGGTTTTATATATCCTGGTTCCTCTATGTGGCGGGGGTCCACTGGATATGGCTTGTGGTCCACAATGTTATGGGAGATTTCTCCTTTGGATAAAGCTTGTTGGTTCAGGATGAAAAAGCAAAAAGGCTCCTCATAGTGTAGAGTGTTAAAAGACTCCTTTATTCTTTTAAAACCGTTTAAAAACACTCCAAATTTCAATTAAAACATTCCAAAAGCCAGAAATGGACCAAAAATGCACTCTTGTGTAGAAAAATTACACTCCAAATCGTGAATAAACTCAACTATGTACAGTCTCTATAGAGTGTGCCGCTCCTGCCCCTCGTCAAACACTATCCAGCCTCGCGGCTGAGGTTTTTACCGTGTTTGTAGGTGATTCCGCCGTACCCGGAGGTGGGATCGCGGCTTGCGGTTCACCGGCGGGGTCAGAGCGAGGCAGCGTGCGTACCAACTTGACGCGTTTCGTCAGCAAAATTACGTCTTCGGAAGTGGCAAGTGCGCTGCGTGAGTCGGAATTATATAGGAAGTGCGGAGGTCATATCCGCTATTTGATCCTCCCCCTTGTTTACAAGTTTTTTTCCCCGGATACATCTCGCGATGTCCTTTGTCTCATTACCATCTTATTCAAATATCCTATATTCTATTTAGACCCAATTCAAGCTCAAATAATTTTTATTTATTAAAATTTTTTAATGGACTAATTGAATCGAACTATGTTAATTTTTAGAGCCCATTCACATTAGCGCGACTTGTCAGGCAACTTGTCAGCCTGACAAGTCGGGGTATGTCGCGGTCCATTGAGTAGTACAGGACCCGTTCTAATAGGAGCGACACAAGTCACTCCGACTTAGAAAAAGGGTCCTGTACCACTTTGGGGCGACCTCGGAGCGACTTGCATAGACTTCCAGTATGTGAAGTCTCTGCAAGTCGCAGTGCACAGCGGTGCACGCGACTTCACAGGTCACCCCCCGAAGTCGTGTCGCCTCAATGTGAATGGGCTCTTAAGGTGCCAGTGCATGTATGCTTGGTATAAAGATAACAAGAAACAAAAAAAAAAACCTCAGAGACCACAATTCCCATATAATTAACCTAGTTTAGTGAAACTGTATAAAATCAACAAATTTTTAAAAATAATCCTGCATGCTGGAAATTATATATAGGTGTTTAAAACATTTATTTCTGTGAAAAATTAGTACTTTAAACTTAAATTGATAGGCTAAGAAACTATCAGTGGCATATATTATGAAATAAATGTAACAAAGTGATTATGTTTGTGTAAATTGTGTTTTGCAAAAATGTTGCAAATATGTATTGAGCTTGAGCTTGATTAAATAAACTGACCAAAATATCCAAGTGGTTAGCACAGCTGCCATGCAACAATGTATTTGGGTGTTCAAATCCCTGAACTACCTACAACTGTCTGTTGTTATATATGACAAGCAACACCCTAAAAATAAAACATTGTATATGTGTGAAATTATTATATTTGTTGAGTGGGGAGCCATATTAGTGTTGCTTCCTATATAGAGCCACATTACACTCTGAAGCGCATTTTCGGCCAAACAGAATCTGTCGTGCAGGCATTAAAATTTTTGCTGGCCAACACCAGAACGGCCGATTGTTCGCCAGTCAGTACAGAATTCGGCCGACAATCAGCAGATTTGCAAGACTGGGCATGCTCAGAAAAGAAAAAACACATGGAAAGTTAACCATCACATGACATCACTTCTGCAGTCGTCTGTTGTTGGCCGACAAAATTCGTGTGCAGTCTTTTGCAGTTTTCAACAGACAGGACAGCCCTGGACAAAAGACGGCCGATCGGTCGGCCGACGATCGGTACGTGTGTACGAGGCATTAGTCTAAATGAAAAAGCCACTTTGTGCTCATGCTGAGATTATTGAAAGCATTTCTTATGTGTGTTGACTTGTAAGAAACTTGGATCATGGACGGCCAGCCAAACACTCATTCATTAGTGAACTGGTGATTTTGGTTTAGGAACCAACAGACCCAATTAATTACTTTGCTGGGCGTTTCTTATACTGGGTGGGTGTAGTTTAACCAAGGTTATATAAAGGGATGTATGAGATCATATCATTTGGCCTGTGGAAGGGCCACAGGTCTTTATGGCTTGCTTCTGTTAGGCATTACGCTGCCTGAAAGGAGTGGAATTGATACCAGGAGAAGATGGAGCGAGAAGGAATACAGAACACCCTTCGTTTTCAGGTTCTGCCTGGTTATATTCGTAAAGTGAGCTTGGAATTTCTGGTGCAGGACTTACTGCAGAAGTCGGTTGGAGTGGAGTTGCGACATATTTTTTGTATTCAGGATCATGCAGCACCCAGGTATTATGATGTTTCCTTTGTGCACAGTTCCCTTTGCATGGATGTTTTTGAAAAGTGCAGGGAATTGGAAAAAGCAAATAATGAATCAATAAGACCTTTTATTGTGGAACCCCTGTATGCCATGGAGGAGAAGCCACTGGTTGTTCATCTTTTCAATCCTTTCACGGATATTGCTTTAGTTGTTGCTTTTTTGAGAAGGTACTGCTCTTCAGAGAAGGGGGGCTTCAGGCTGACTAACCGTTTAGGGATCTTTAATAGCAAATTAAAGTTCTTTGTTAAACTGAAGGTGGAACCAGGAGGGATTGGTGGGGTGTGTCACCCACCGGCCAACTTTTCAATAGCGGGTAACAGAGGCTTTCTCTTTTAGCCTGGTCAGCCTGCATATTGCAGGAAGTGTTTTTCATTTGGGCACACCAGGGAAGACTGTAATGTAGAAAAGCGTTGCCGGAACTGCGGTGAAGAGGGGCATGAAGCCGGGGCTTGTCTGGTAAAGCGTGCTTGTGATGTTTGTGGTCAGCGTGACCACACAGTGAAAAATTGCTCAAAGGTCAGGAGGGCCTTTGTCTCATATGCTGAGGCTGTTAAGCGCACCTCTGAGAGTGGACGACCAGTGTCCACACAGGTGCTGTCTGACTCCCCGGAAAGACAGGAAGAGGAAGTGGAGATTGAAGATAAGGAAAGTGGGCACCTGGAAGTGGAAGAGAGGGCAGAAGAGCCAACTACTAGCGCTGAGCCAGTACTTGTGGAGGATGGGGTGGAGGTGGAGAGGGAGGTGGAAGAGCCCATGGAAAACCTAACCGCAGCTTTGCAGTGGGAACCGGAGGTACAGGATGCACAAGAGGTGGAGGAGATGGAAACAATGGGGGCTAAGACAAAGGTGGACTCTTTGGACAGCCCCAAGCAGAAGAAGGCAAAAAAATTTAAGGTAGAGACACCTGGGTTTGAAATAAGTAACCCTTTTGAGGTCCTGGCAGTGTTGGGTGCTGAAGTAGAGAAGGAGTCATCACCCTTGAGTCCTGGGTCACTTGATTCTTTCCAGCCAGCCATGTTGTCACCTAGCCTGGATTTTTTGGATGATGAAAGTGTTGTCGCTTTGAACAATGTATGTCATTTTTCTGGCACAGGTGATGAGACTGGGGGTAAATAACGCACATTATGTGAATGAGCATTAAGTTTGTGTCCCTCAATGTGAGGGGTTTTGGGTCTCCTGCTAGGCAAGCAGTTATTCTTGAAGATCTGAAAGTTAATGGAGGAGACATTTATTGCCTGCAGGAATGTTTCTTTAATCGGCCGCCCAAACTTCCGGACTGGGTAGTGGATTATATCTGGTCGCCAGTTGGGGACAATAGGAATGCTGGGGTGGGTATTATCATCGCAAATAGGAACATTCACATCATATCACACGTTGTGTTAGTGCCTGGAAGACTACTTATGGTAGATTTAGTTTTGTTTAACCAGAAATTTCGATTATTTAATTTATATGCTCCCGCGAATAGACGGGACCGTCCTGAAGTATTTGAGGTGTTGAAATTACATGCAGTGGGGAGCAGGCCTTGTGTGATTATGGGTGACTTTAATACAATCCGGTTTTTGAAAGATCGAGTGGGAACAGCGGATGCTAAGCTGAATGCTAATAGCGCTATTTTGAATAGCATAATTCAGGATTTACATCTTAATGATGCACATATCGTTCTGGATTTGGTGGACCCCTACTTCACTTTTTTTTCTGAGAGTGGGCGAGCCAAGTCCAGAATTGATTTATGTTTGTTTTCAGAGGCTTTAAAATGCTCTGATGTCAGGCATAGACCGGTAGTTTTTTCTGACCATGTTGCAGTATATGTGGATTTGTGTGTGAGGGGTGACATTAACTTAGGGTCGGGAATATGGAAATTAAATAGCTTACTGTTGCAGGATGAGCATGTTAAAGCCCAATTTAATAAATTGTATAATAGATGGGTCCATAGGAAAAAGGACTTTAATGATATTTTGGGGTGGTGGGATTGGATTAAAAAGAAAATTAAGGTTTTTTTTCAAAGAAAAAGTAGGGATAAAAATATCAGTGAAAAGAGGAGATATATTAGTTTGCAAGCCAGGTTGGCTACATTATATTCATTTAGGAATATGGGTTTTGACATGGCAGAGGAAATTGAGCATGTTAGGGGAAGAATTAAGGAAGTACTGACCAGAAGGGGAAAACAAATTATTTTTCAAGCAAAAGTTAAATATTTGGAGCAGGATGAAAAATGCTCTAGGTTTTTCTTTAAGAAGGCTTGTGGTGAGAAAGGGGTGTTTGAGGCAGTGTATGATGAGGAAGGGAATGAATGTAAAGGGGATGATGTGTTGGATTGTGTGACTGATTTTTATGAAAGGCTTTATAAAGGAGTGTGTGTAGATGAGTCTGATTCAAGAGTGTTTGATATGTTGGAAGATAATCTAGATGAGGATGATAGGGTTTTTTTACAGAAAGAGGTGGAAGAGGCTGAAGTTTGGGAAGCAGTTGCAAGTATGGCGGCAAATAAAACCCCGGGGGGTGATGGCTTACCCAGTGAGTTCTTTAAAATGTATTGGGATATTGTTAAGGGGGAAGTAGTAGAGGTGTTTAGGTGTATAATGGGCAAAGGTACCTTGTCTGAATCTATGAAAATGGGGGTGGTGGTCTTAATTTACAAAAAGGGAGATAGAAAAGATGTTCGGAATTGGAGGCCTATTTCTTTATTAAATTCTGACTATAAAGTTTTTGCAAAAATGATTGCCAGACGATTGTCTAGAGTAATTAGTAAGATGGTAAGTGTGACGCAGACTTGTGCTGTGCCAGGTCGAAGAAGCTCAGAAAATTTAATCTTAATTAGGGATATAATTAATTTTTGTAAAGACAGGAATAGCTCGATTATCCTGACGTCTTTTGATTTAGAAAAGGCTTTCGATAAAGCCAATCATGGCTTTTTGTGGGAGGTTTTAAAGCGGATGGGTGTGCCACAGCATCTGGTTAAAGTATTGAAGGGTCTGTATTGGGGAATTAGTAGTCGGGTTTTAGTTAATGGAAGGTTGGGGCGGGCTTTTTTTATTAAATCAGGGGTGAGACAAGGGTGTCCCTTGTCCCCTATTCTTTTCATTTGTTTTATTGACCCACTGTTGAGGATGATTCAGAGAGATAAGGTTGTGAGGGGCTTTTTGGTGCCTGGTAGTGGAGGGGGGACGGTGAAATGTTTGGGTTATATGGATGATGTGGTAGTAGTATGTCAGTCGGTAGTTGGTGTAAAGAGGGTGAAGCTGCTTTTGTCTATTTTTTGTATATGCGCAGGAATGAGTGTGAATTGGAGTAAGTGTAGCATGGGTGTGTATGGGAGACATGTGGAAAGTGTGGATGATCAGATTGGGAGAGCGGAGGATGGAGTAAGGATTCTTGGTATTGTTTTTGATCAAAGAATGAAGGGGGAAGTGTGTTGGAATGAAGTAGGAGAAAAGGTGGCTAAGAAGTTGAGGTTTTGGTGTCTGCGAAAGCTATCAGTTTATGGGAAAGTATTAGTTATTAAGGCTGTAATCTTACCTTTGATTTTATATACAAGTAATATTTTTCCTCCTGGGGAGATAAGAGTAAGCAAAATTAATAAACTATTGTTTACCTTTCTGTGGGGGTCCAAAATAGAAAGAGTGAAGAGGGAGTATGTGTGTAGGCGGGAATGTAATGGTGGTTTAAGTTTTCCGAATGTGAGAGTATTTTTGTTATTGCAGTATTGGTTTTGTGTGGTGAGGATTTTGGAGAATGGTGGGTTGTGTGCTGGGATGGTTGCATTTATGGGGGGTTGGTTGTTTAGGAGGTGGGGGTGGTTGGAAAGGGACTCAAGGTTGCCGGTTGCCTTTGTAGTGGCACGTGACTACTGGATATTAGAAAAGTTTAGGGTGGAATTTAGGTTGGCTGAATTAGGAGAAAAGGAAAGAGATAAAGTGAGGGTGAAAAAATGGTTGTTTGAGAGGGAGAATGTATGTAACCTTAAAGAAGTGAATGCATCAGTGGCTGGTGAAGTATGGAAGAAAATGAATGTGTATGGTGTGACTAATGTGCAGAGAGAGATAGTTTGGATGAGTCTGCATGAATGCTTAGCTACAAGGTGGTTTATGAGGGGAAGGGATTTGTGTGTGTCTGATATATGTCCAAGAGAGAATTGTGGGGGTGTAGAAGATTGTGAACATGTGTTTTGGGGGTGTGAATTTGCGAAAGAGGTGATTAATAGGAGTCAGGACCTGGTGAAGGAAATAATAGGGGTGAGGGTGAGTGGATGGAAAATGATGATGTATGGGTTGGGGACTCTAGGAAAAGGTAAACAGAAGCTACTGTGGCTACTGTTATGTGCCCTAAAGGAGGTATTGTGGGAGGCACGTAATTTGTATGCGTATAAATATGTTTCACTAAGTAGCAAACAATGTATAGGTTTATGGCTAAGTAAGCTGTATTTCTTTTATATGCTGGATAAAAAAAGAGAGGAGATAGATGCCGAGGGCATCTGGAAGTTTAAGAAATGGAGAGTACTAATTAAAAACTAAGTCTATACCACGATGATGTATGACATTGTTGGAGATATTTAATGAGCACCAAGCTGAATAGTCTCTGGATGGAAATTACTGAAGTGGTATAAAAAAAATAAAAAAAATAAAAAAAATAAAAAAATTTGCTTTTGGGGGTGGGGGGTGGTTTGCTGGCATGCCTAATAAACCATATTGCAGTAAGTGTATTCTGTTGGATGAATACTTTTCATGCTCTAACTGTTTGGTATAGTTTTTGCAAAGTGTGTCTTTATGTACTCTATACATGTTTTTTTTTTTTTTTTTCATGCCTCTGTGTAGCTGTATGTTCTACTGATTTGATGGTATTTAAAAGAAAAGGCAGGCTCATGCAAACAATTAACATAAAAGTATGTTGGGTATGTTTTATGCTTAATACTAAGGTGTCTACAACTTATTTTGCTTGACTTTTGGATATTGTAAGCTCTATCTATCCATCATATGTTGTATCTTTTTGCACTGTAATTTGAATAAAAATTACTTGATTTGGGGGTTTTGGGGGGGGGGGGGAGACATTTCACATTTCACATGCTTGCTTGAGTGATTACTGATGTTTTATACATGTTCAATAAAGCTTATTCATTTGTACACAGCTCCTGGTTTTTTGTTTTCTTTTCTTCATATTTGTCTAGATGTAATTCAGATACCTTTTGTGTCTATTGAATGTAATCCATTTCTTGTATTTTTTGTGTGTGTGTGCAATGGCAGTACAGTATGAACATGGGTAGGGTTTCTCCCTTTACTCCAGGGAAGTGTGTATGGGTGTGGGTGTGTATGGGCGGGGGTTGTGTGTGTGTGTGTGTGGTGGGGTGGTGTGTGTGTGTGTGTGTGGTTGTGTGTGTGGTGGGGTGGTGTGTGTGTGGGGTGGGGTGGTGTGTGTGTGTGTGTGGGGTGGGGTGGTGTGTGTGTGGGGTGGTGGGGGGGCTAAATTGTAAGAAAAAGTTAAAGTGTTTATGTATATATTTAGCTAAACCTAAATAAATTAAGGAATAATACAAAATTTCCATTCAGTCGCTGTGGATGAATGTAACCAAAACATTTAATAAAAAAAATCACTAAAAATGATTACTAAATAAAAGTTTGCTACAGCGCTCACTCGCCTTTTTAGTTGGCTTAGGTCAGTGATGATGAACCTTGGCAACACAGGTGTTTTGTAACATTTCCCATGATGCTCACCTACACTGCAGAGTACATGAGCATTTTGGGAAATGTAGGGCAAAAACATCTTGGGGGGGGGGGGGGGGGGGTTAAGGGTTACCATCACTGGCCTAGGTAAAACATTTCCAATACATTTTAGTTGTCTGTGTGCGCAATTTTTAAAATAAAGCAAAATCTCTTTACAATAAATTGCAAATGGCACATTGGCGTTCGCCCTGGACCAGAAATGACACCAAATTGGCTTGCACACATTCCAGCAAGTGGTCACAATCAACTGGCTAATCATGGTGAGGGCCACTTTCAGCTGTGAAGAAATGGCATTCATATGCAAAGTAAGTGTGTGTGTGTGTGTGTGGGGGGGGGGGGTCTGTGCTTGTAATCAGAGCATTGATTACCAGTGCAGACCCTTGGGGGATGCCACCAGGGATGCCCACCCATGCCACCATTGATGCCAATCAGTGCTCAGGGAACCTGTTAGTGCCCTCCTCATCAATGCTGCCCATCATTACCATCTTTCAGTGCTGCCCACCAGTGCCAATCATTGCCCACCAGTGCCACCTATCAATGCCCATCAATGCTGCATATCAGTGCCACCTATCTGTCTATCAGTGCTGCATATTATTAGTGTCTCATCAGTGCCTGCCAGCGCAGCCTCTTCAATGCTCGTCAGTGCAACAAAAAACATATTGATTTACCAAATTTTATTACATAAACAAAAACACATTATTTTAGGGGTCAAACATTTAGCTGTTCTTTTTGCCAATAGAAAAAAAACCTTGCAGTGATCAAATACCACCAAAAGAAAGCACTATTTTTTTATGAAAATACTGTTAGGTACAGGGTTGCATGACCGCGCGCAATTGTCATTCAAAATGCAACAGTATAAAAAGCTGAAAATTGGCCTGGGCAGGAAGGGGTGTAACTGCCCTGTAAGGAAGTGGTTAACTATTGAAACATGGGAATAAATATTCCAGGGGTAATCATGCTCAGCTCAATGGTTTAGTGGTTAGTGTTCCTGGCTATAAACACTGAGAGCATGAGTTCAAATCCCAAGTGTGCCATCACCTTCTTAAATTTTAGACAGCTATAAATAAATACTGAAACTTGACAAATGCATAATTGCACCCTGCACATATGCATGTTTGTTTCTTGAATATACATGGCCATTGACATGCAATTTTAAGTGATGTAGCCAATGTATTACTATGTGGCCAAAACAAATTATGGCACACAGGGTGTTATCATGGTCTGGCCTTGAACTCATGACCTAGCAATCTTTAGCTGTGAGCTTAGTCCACTACACCAAAGTGCTGAATACAATCAGGTATGCCTGAAAGTTTCAGATGAATAAAGAATGAAGACTGCTAATTAGACAGCTGTGTAGTCTGCTATTAGAAAATCTAAAGGTTAAAACACATAAGATACATAACTATACCTTAAAATTAAAATAAACCATAATAGATGACATTGCTGTGTAATAGTGATTCAGAATAGACAAATTTCCTTTTATGAAAAACACAAAGGGAATTTGGTTAACTCCAAACTCAAATTCAGCCTAAGTTAACTCCAAACCCGAATTCAGTCTAAGTTAACTCCAACTCCGAATTCATTAAAGCATCTAGTTGATGGTTTAACTCCAGCCACTTACCTAATTAGGATGCAATGAGTTTAGGCTGGAGTTATTTCTGGAGAAGTGAGCAGCTCTACTCCAAACTTATACTGAATTAGGCCCATAGTTACATAGTTAGTCAGGTTGAAAAAAGACACAAGTCCATCCGGTTCAACCCAAAAAAAAAAAATTTTTGTTATAAAAAATTATATTGTTATTAATGCTAAATGTGATCATCCTGTGGTTGCTAGAGCCCAGGTTGTCCTGGACTCCTACCTCCGAGATTAGGTCTGGGTCATTAGTGATTAATAGATCCAGCACTGCATTTTCTCTAGTAGGAGAATCCACCAACTGAGACATGTAGTTGTCCTGTAAGGTTCCATGAAGAGACAGACCTTCTGTGAGTGAGTAGTCCCCTCTCCCCAGTCAATGTTGGGATAATTGAAGTCCCCTAATATGATGACTGATCCCAGCTTTGCCACTTTTCCCAACAGTGACATAAATTCCAGCTCTATCTCCTCCCTTTGGTTGGGTGGCCTATAACAAACCCCTAAATTACTTTCTCCTTTCCTCCTTCCCTATGGAGTTCTACCCACACTCACTCCGTACTCATCCCTTCCATAATATCACTCCTCTCCACCACCCTTACATTATTCTTGACATAGAGACATACCCCTACCCCTCTTTTTCCTACCCTGTCCTTCCAATACACAGAATACCCTTGGATATTGGCCAGCCAGTCATGTGAGGGGTCGAACCAAGTTTCTGTTATTCCCACCTCCTCATGTACTAACATTTCCAAATCATCAATTTTATTAGCTAGGCTCCTGGCATTTGCATGTACCCCTCTTAGTTTTATTGAAGTTGATAGTGAATGGTGCTTATTTTTATTCCTGTTTGGTCTGAGGTTTGCCCGCACAGACCCCCCAATTGACGTTACGGATCTACCGTCGCTGCTGGTCCCAATAATACCTTCTGTCCTTTGTTTCCTCCTGACTGACTCTACTTCTGAGCCCTCCCCCCCCCCCAACTCCTAGTTTAAAAGCCCCTCCAACTTGGTGGCCATCTTTCTCCCCAAAAGAGCTGTACCGTCCCCATTACGGTGAAGCCCGTCCTTAAAGAGCCGGTAGCCAACTGAGAAGTCAGCCCAGTTCTCCAGGAACCCAAACCCCTCCTTCCTACACCAGTTCCTCAGCCACTTGTTAAGTTCCCTAATCTCCTTCTGCCTCTCTTGTGTGGCTCGAGGTACCGGCAGTATTTCAGAGAAAAACATCTTGGAGGTCCTATTCCTTAATCTATTCCCCAAGTCCCTGAAATCGTTCTTTAGGATCCTCCACCTTCTTCTTATTTGGTCGTTGGTGCCCACATCCACCATGACTGCAGGGTCCTCCCCAGCCCCGCCCAATAATCTGTCTACCCGATCCGCGATGTGCCAAACTCGAGCGCGCGGTAAACAACATACTGTACGGCTACCACGATCATTTTGACAGATTACCCTCTCTGTCCTCTTGATAATTGAGTCCCCCACTACCACAAACTGTCTAACCTTTTCCTTCCTGGAGCCGCCACTCCCCTGGCAGCTGTGGGAGGGCGCCTGCTCCAGCACTGCCACCCCTGGGCTGATATCCCCATCAACATACAACTTGGCAAATTTGTTAGGATGTATCAACTCAGGACTGGCCTCCCTGGTGCTCTTCCCTCTACCCTTCCTAATGGTCACCCAACTGCCTAACTCTGATGCCTGCGTTTCCTCTACTCCTCCCTCCTCTATGCTGGTCCCTGCCAGCACTTGTTGGGTAATGTCCAAGCTCCTTTCCAGGTTGTTGATGCTACTCAGTGTTGCCACCTTGTTTTCTAGATCCATGATCTGGGCTTCCAGAGAAACAAGTCGCTCACATCTTGTACAGCAGTATTCGCCCTTGATTGGTTCATCAAGGAACGCATACATGGCGCAAGAAGTGCACTGAGTGGCATCGCCAATCCTGTCGGACATTATTACCTACTACTCTATGGGGATAATTAGTAATGACCTGCTATTCCTTACCTACACTACCAGTCGCTAATATACTCACCAGTCCTCCAAAGTACTAACCAATCGCAAGGTGCTCCCTGACAGACGGTTACCCTCAGTCACCCGCTACTCATCCGCAAGAAAGTCGCCTGCCACTCAGTCGCAAGAAAGTCGCCTGCCACTCAGTCGCAAGAAAGTTGCCCGCTAATCAGTCGCAAGAAAGTCGCATGCTAATCAGTCGCAAGAAGTTGCACGCTAATTAGTCGCAGTCTCAAGTTACTCCCCCTGCAGACCTAATCCAGCTCAGTCAGTCACAGATCACAGTCACTTAGTTACCCCCCCCCCCAATCAGCTGATCAGTCCCCTACTCACGTCCGTCCACCACCGCCGCTACCACTACGGCCGCTCTGTCACCGGTCCCTGAGGTCCCCTGCACCCGCACCCGGCTTCCTTGACAAGTTTTGCGGGCATAAGCCGCTTCTTCAAAAGTTCTAGCAATTTCACTGTAGTGGACAAAAAAGTACAATATAAATAACCATGACATATACATTAGTCTTATTACTCCAAATATATGGGGTAAGAAGCTATTTTAGTGAAGATTCCTGTCATGCAGTGTCACCACCACCAAGATGGAAATGTGGGGAAGTATAAAACCCCAGACCACAAATGTCCCCCCGGTGGGTGTGGAGGCCCCCAAAAGAGATGCCCAACCAACAATAAACAGATGTGCAAAGTAAAAAAGAGAAAAGTGTCCATGGTGAGCCAGCAACATATGGTTCACAGAGTAACCTAACCTGTTTAACTGGAACAGAAGTATACCTCAGAGTAAATCCCTGAGGATCAATATGTCCCTCAGTGGAAGATTACTATTGTATTGTTGCCCTATGTAGGTATAGATGATTCAAATATAGTTGCCAAATACAATCCTTTATGCAAAAACAGAAGGGCAGGGCAAAAAAGAGGAGAAAGAAATAAATGTTTGTACCACATGTAAAAATGTCCTTAATGATAGATAGTAGGACCATAATTATTTTACCCTGTAGGATTGTGTGCACACACACACAGAAGAAAGCATGCAGGTCATATGTGGAGAATATCCCAGTGAGGACATATGCTGTTTCAAATGAGGAGGAAATTCAACATACTGCCGTATGGTAAAGCAATCACCCTTGAAATTCCATGGGGTATGCAAGATTTAACAGACTGATGCAACAAGGGGCTATTCCAAGAATTTAGTAAATCATAAAGTTGATATTATATAAATATAAGACAGCAGGAAATTCCCCAAAGAGCTTTTCCAATACTGTAATGGCTCAAGATAGTAAAGGAGATATGCTGGTTCCAATCTTACTTACTCCTCCAAGATAGACTCCACTCGTATGACTGACAGCGTCTCAAATAGGCGCCTCAATCCGGACAACGCCATTCGCGCGATAGCAGAAATGACGCGCTGGACCTGTTGCCAAACTGCGCATGCGCGGGGTTCCGCGCATGCCCAGTGCTGGTTTCTGACCAATCGCCAGAAATACATCCACCACATTGGAGACACCAAACCAGGGGAGGCAAAGGCGAGGGAGCGGAAGTATTTTCCTGCAACCCGCCCGTGCCACCCCTCCAGGCAACGCACACCCGCCGTATTGGACTACCGGTCCGGGCTCCCCCTAGTGGATGGCTAAGACACTGCAATGCATTCATCCAATACCATAGTTTACATTATGCAAAAATACTTTTTTTTTATCAATATTTACAATTGATACCACAAAGAAAATCATTGCTATGAGGAAGGTGTAAAGCCGAAACGCGTCAGTATTTGTCATGTTGTCACCGCTATCCATGTTGGAATAAAGTATTTTACTTGGAAGAAAAATTTTCGTGTGCCGGCTTTATTCACATAACATTTGGTTTGGACGTTCAGCCTGAGCACCGACACTTAGCTCTTTATCTTCCCACAGTGCAGTGGAGCTAGGGTGAGTTACTGTTTATGCAATCTAAGAAATTTGTTGTTCAAAAAATCCAAAGTGTCTTTATTGAGTAGGCCATCCAAGAAGGCCCCTACCACTAGGGGACGGAACTCATCAATGTATATGTCTACCGAACTCTCAGAGATCGGACTATACCAGTCCCAGTTTAGTACATTATGGCACATAAATTGATATTGTTGATGTGTCATAATTACAATATTGCCACCCTTGTCGGATGGTTTGATTACAATTTGTGTATTATTTTTCAGTTCCTTTAATGCGGTTTCTTGTTCTGATGTTAGATTCATCAATATTGGATGCCATTCGTTATTCTTCAAATCATTAATTTCTTGTCTCACAAACGTCCATACATTTGGGCACGTAGTAAGATCCGGGAAATTACAAGATTTTAAATTGAAATTTTTGGACAAACGCCACTGCTCCTAAGGAGGGGGAGATGGATATGCTCGACATATGTAGCACCACCCCCGAAGGAGCTGCTGGTTAAGTTATTGGGTCTACGTCCTGCCTACCAACCCTCAAACTTGGCTCAAACCCTCCCTAGGCACAACTGACACAAAATGAGTTAATGACACCAGATGACTATTAAGGAGCAAAAATTGGCAGATATCACTTTAAATGAAAATAAATATCTGGTTACCTTTCTTCAGTAGCTCCCTGTGGCCCAGGTGTGACACAAAAGTTTACGTTTAGCTAAAACAACTTTACCGGGGTGCAATTAGAACAGTATACATTAGAATACAAATGGACTTCACACCACACTGCAGGAGACATCTAATAAAATGGAATTTAATAAAATTGGTGAATCATATAATTAATACAACTACACAGGTCTACTTATGCAACTAAATGACACACAGGAGCCCTTCCCTTAAAGTTACCCTTTGTACACGTCCAATCACTTTACCATACAGGCCAGACCTATCCAGACCCCACACACACAGTTTCTTTTCCCAAATGGATGTCTTCGCTAGCAAATGTAGGTGCACATCAATTTATAATCCAAGAGAAGTGATCGACAGTTCTAGGAGGGACACAGTAAAGTTAAAGGCTCCAAACATACGCTTAGTGTCTTGTTTCACAGGGATGGGCAGCTCACTAGTGTTGCAGGTGTGGTATCCTGGCGTTTTATGCACTGGTACTCGCTTGGTGATTTCTATGAAGGTACACTAGGCCTCGAGTATGTGGCAGAACATTTGCTATTAATATAGTACCACCCGGAGACACTTTCTCCCAACAGAGAATCAATTTGTGGGCAGGTGCCCTTCTCACCAACCAGTCTTGTTCCCAGGCGCTTTCCGCTGCTACAACAGTCTCTAGTCCTGGTCACCAACCTCGCCGGGTGTTGACGCTGGACGGATCCTAACTTTGCAAACAACGGTGAACTTCCAGAGTAGATTGTCTGCCAGGAATCAGATGATCCACTTTACAATCACTGTAAGCCCAAGTGTTATGGCCTCTCAGTACGGCAACCGTCCTCTGTGCTGGTCCCCTGCTAGCTTCAGATCGGCGTCCCAAGAGAGCGGGCCCGGCTCCTCCCCTCCTTTATATAACATCCCCCAGAAGGCTGCATGGTGAGGCAGTGCATTCTGGTATCACAACTGCAGCGTGGGTAATGTAGTCTTCAGCCTCCCAGAAATTACAGAGTGCCTGCAGTATAACTTCAGCACCACTAGAGGGACCCGAGTTCCTGAAAAATGTCAAGCAGCAGTCTTTTACAACTTGTATAAGGGGAAACCCCGCTACACATATATTGGAATATGAAGGTAAGCGTCCCGGGGACCGATAGAAGCCAGCAGATCTCCTTGATAAATAAAAGCTACTAAGTGGTTCAGAGCCTCAAGATCCAAGATCGGACGAACCTTGCCTTTCTTCCTGGGAACTGTCAACAGATTTGAATAAAAACCTTGGAAATATTCAGACTCTGGAACCGGCAAAATAACTCCGTACGTCTGAAGAAGGAGCCGAGTACGCATGCTCTGAAACGCGTTACGTCACTTCCTGTTAGCCTGCGTTCCATTGCGGCTTCCGGTTCAACCAGCTCCGTAGACCAGCTTCCTAGAATGTCACTTCCTGGCTGCAGGACGGCCGGAACAGTGTAGACTAGACGCTAGGAAACATTGTTACACGGAATATGGATTGAAGCTATCCTTAATGTAAGTTACTACATTGTTTTGTTATGCAATAAAGTCTTGGCTTACTACAGTGGCGCCTGTTCTTTTCTACTGTAGAGACCATGTAGCTGCTCTGAAGACAGGCTTAAGTTGGAAGGAAAGGACCTTGTCGGAGGCAAGGACTGAAACTTGATCTTATAACCGAACCAAATCAGTTTGTGGACCCATTTGTCCTGAATGAGCAAGGTCCACGGATCCAGAAGCAGAGAAAACGTCCCCCCACCCCAAACATTGGTGAGGGCGCCCCTTCAAGCTGGGGAAGGCTTGTCTGCAGAACCAGAAGTGCCCGCTTTGGACTTATCATTCCAGGGTCTCTTGGAGCCTCCCGCAAAATTACGGGTGGATCTTGAGCCCATTTCCTGCGATCCAGATGGATGAAAGGGCCGCCTGTGAGCCAAAAAAGAAGGGACCCCACTTACGGTGAGGTTCCTTGCCCTTAGCAGCCAGCAGAAGCAATGTACTCTTGCCTCCCGTAAGGCCCTTAATGATCTCTTCCATAGAGGCACCGAACAGATGGTCACCTACAAAAGGAAGATCAGTCAGCACCTTTTTAGAAGGCGGGTCAGCTGACCAGTACTTCAACTAGATCATGCGGCAAAGGATCACTGCCATCACATAAACCCTGCCAGTCAAGGGGGCCGCGCAATGCTGTATCTTGGCCTAGGCCAACAAGGCCCAGGACTAGGGCGGCACTTTGCAGGGGGGCGACAAAAAAGCCTCCCCCGCATGAAAAATACAGCCTCCTCCTGGCGTTTTTTGTAGCACCATTCTTATGGGCCGGGTGGCAGGGCCTTTGAAGCAAATCGGTCTGGCGCCCCCATAAGCATCCAATAGATTTGCGTAGGTATGGAAAACCTACTTGAAGCAAGCAAAAGCCTCTCAACATAGCTTAGGGTCCATTCGCACCAGCCGCTTCACTGGTGAAGCCTAAAGAGGAAGGGGTGAGGTTTGCAGATGGCAGGGGGGGGTCTTAAAAGGAAGGGGTGTGGCCTTGGCAGGAAGGGGTGGGTCATATTTAAATTAGGGGGTCCACTAGTTTAGTCAGGACTAGGGCAGCACAAATCCTAAATACACCACTGGGGCCGCGTCCAGGGATGCATCACAAATATACTGTAAACCTTGGATCAACTGATCTGCCAGGTCCGCCAGCTCAAAAGGGTATTAACTCTCCTCCAGATCCTGGCGCAAAATCTTAGCTCAATCTCGTTAATTTCTGGGATACCAAGGTGATCGTAATCACCGGTCATAAAATTGAACCAGCCACGGTGAAGAGGTACCGGACCAGCGCCTCAGCTCTTTTGTCCACGGGGTCCTTAAAAGACGGGAATCCTCACCGGTCATAAAATTGAACCAGCCACGGTGAAGAGGTACCGGACCAGCGCCTCAGCTCTTTTGTCCACGGGGTCCTTAAAAGACGGGAATCCTCCACCGGCAAAAGTGTGGCCTTATACGGCCTGGAAACCTGAGAGTCCACCGACGGTGAAACCGTTAGTTTCTTCAAAAGAGACTCCTCAAAGGGATATCTCCTAGCAAAACGCTTAGGTATTCCCTACAATGAGTTTCGGGGGAACCCCACTGACTAGTGACAATCTCGTCAAAATAGGCAGAAAAGGGAAACAACTTGGTCACCTTGGATGATTTGCGGGTGCCAAACTGCACCGGCGTCGCCGACTCAGTGCGGGAAACTTTAAAGTTGAAAGACCCAGCTGAGGCGGACACAATTGGGGCCTCCACCAGCGCTTTGCCATGCGCGGCTGCAGAGGAGGAGGACTCATCCTCACTATTAGAGCACTCAGTGTGCGTGGACGCAGACCCAGTGGGCTGACTCTCATCCACAGTGGCCAAATCCACCTCAGAGTCTGAGGAAGCAGAGGATACAGGTGAAGGCGGGGGGCACTTCTTGCCAGGCCTCCTTTGCAGGGCCATATCTACTTTGGCGTGACTGCAGTGCTGCTGTCATGGCCCCCAGGGCAGATTGAGACCCAGAGGCTCCCGCAACTTCCAGGAGTGGATCGGGTGGTGAAACGCTCTCCATAGGCTCCATGACAACAAAGGGTTAAACGAAACTGCGCTGCTCAGCAAAGAAAAATATTATTATTTTTTAAACAGGAGGCCCCTCCCCCCTCCCTGTGCACCACTGGAGCACCACAAAAATCAGTGCATCTGCATCTGCAGGAAGGATATATACCCCCAGAGATTCATCACCTGAAGAGCGCCAAAATGGTCTGCCACGCTGCTGGAAAGAGGAAGAGGAAACGCTGACCTGACACTAGAGGCCCCCACAGCCTCAGCACTGTATCAGACTACAGGAAAATGGCCGCCATTGAAACTCGACGGGGAAACCAAAAACATAGCGGCCAGATTACACAAACATGGACGCCGATGCCGGGAATACAGAATCCACGAAAAAATGGCAGAACCACGTGGCGCTGCATGAGACCCTGGACCCCAGAGAAAATTTCACAGACCCCAGGAGGGGACCGTCCTTTGCAGCACCCAGCTACGGACACCCCCTACAGGGGGCCAACAGTGGTATCACCTACGGCTCCCCTGGCCCAGCATTATGCAGCCCCCTACCCAAATTCAGCCATGCCCCCAAAAGGGGCTCGGGGGGCGGGGGCAGGGGACAGATGAGGGCACCTACTCAGGAACCCCGCAAAGGAGAAGGAGGAAAACACAAGGGGGAGGAAGGACACAGGAGGGGCCTACCATCCCCAGGGCGGAGGCCCACGACCACCCCAGCAATTCTGCAGGAAAGGAGGGGGGACACTACTCACCATACCATGGTCACCAGGTATGGCGCCACTCCCAGCCGTCCACCGCACCATCTTGGAATGGGGGTGTTAGGGATACAAGTGGTAGCCTGATGGCAGAGGAAGGCCCCACTGGTGCTGGAGGGCGGAGCTTAGACGGGACCCCCCAAGGTAAGTGACACAGGCTAACCTGAGGTGCGGAATCTAAGTATCCACCGGTTTTCGCCAGGGCCTCTAGTGGCGAGGATGGACTTTGCTGCGTGTGGATACCAGGTCGCAGTCCTCAGGGTCGCCCCACCAAGGGAGAAACCGGTCAAGATCCGAAGGCAGATAAGCAGACAAGGGAGATCCGAGAGAATGGTCAAACAAGCGGGAGGTCAGGACGGGCAGCAGGTCAACAAGGTCAGTAACAAGCCAAAGGTCAAACGGATATCAAACAGGTAACAGGAAGCAGGCTTCAGGAACACAGGAAGAGCTGCAGACAAGACAGCAAAGACACAGTGCTTCTGAGCTGTTTAAATAAGGCAGCCTGTTTGCCAATTACTGCAATCAGTCTGCTCTAGGTTAACCCTTTGGATTGCAGAATCATGACAGCACATCAGTGTGCTCAGGAAGCATTCCTAACATTGCCCCCCCCCTTAAAGGTAACCTCCGGGTGCCCAACAAACTGCTTTTCTGAGGATGGGCAAGAAAAAACGCCTGGATCAGGTCTCCGGCATGAATGTTACTCTCAGGTTCCCATGAATTCTCTTCCGGCCCATAACCCTTCCATTTAATAAGGAACTGAAGCTGGTTACCTCTTTTCCGGCAATCAAGTACAGCCTCAACTTCGTACTCCATGTCGCCATCCACCATCACTGGTTCCGGAGGTCCAGGGCTTCTGCCGGGGAAGGCGTCGGGAACTACGGGTTTTAAAAGAGTGACATGGAACACAGGATGGATCCGTAGGGTATCAGGTCAGGATAACTCATAGGACACGGCATTGAGTCTTCTTTTAACGGGGAATGGGCCGATAAACCTGGGAGCCAACTTCTTGGATGGGCATGCCAAGCGGAGGTTAGCTGTGGATAAAAAGACCTGGTCACCTGGTTGGAGAATCAGTTCTCCCCTCTTTTTCCCATCAAAGATTCTTTTGGATGCTATCTGAGCCTTGGCCAAGGTGTCCTGCAGAAGTTTGTTGTTACTCGTGAAGAAGCCAATGGTGACCTGAACTGCGGGCACTCCGGAATCAGATGGGAAGTCGGGCAGAAAGGAAGGATGAAACCCATAATTGGCAAAGAAGGGAGATTGGCCGGTGACAGAATGTCGTGAATTATTAAAGGCAAATTCCGCAAATGGTAGTAATGCTACCCAGTCGTCCTGGACGAAGGTGGTAAAGCACCGGAGATATTGTTCCAGGGTCTGGTTCGTTCTCTCTGTTTGCCCGTTCGTCTGCGGGTGGTAAGCTGAAGACATAGATAATTCAATTTTTAGTAGCTTACACAAGGCCCTCCAAAAGCGTTACATGAACTGTACCCCTCTGTCCGAGATAATGTTCTTGGGTACCCCGTGGAGTCGCACGATCTCCCTAATAAAGACTTCTGCAGTTTCTTTCGCAGAGGGGGTACCTTTGAGGGGTAGAAAGTGGGCCATCTTAGTAAGCCGGTCTACAACCACAAAAATGGCGGAGCACCCGGCCAAAGGTGGAAGTTCAACGATAAAGTCCATGGCGATAGTTTGCCAGGGCCGGTCAGGGATGGGGAGTGGTCTGAGGAGACCCCACGCCTTACTTCTGGTGGTTTTACTCCTGGAGCAAGAAACACAGGAAGACACATAACTTCTGCAGTCTTTTTCCATTTCAGGCCACCAGAAGGTGCGTTGCATGAGGTCAAGGGTCCTATGAACGCCAAAATGGCCAGCCAGAGGGTGGTCATGGCAGGCAGCTAGAACCGAAACTCTGACTCCCTCTGGGACAAAGATTTTGTCCTTAGCCCACAACAAACCATCCTTGCGTGACAGGGGTATCCCAGGAGGACCGGAAATGTTGGCAGAGGCTTGCTCAAGATGGGATTTCAGGCTAGTGAGCAGGAGCAGGAAGTTTTTCTCTGACAGGATAGTGTCAGGTACCAAATCTTCTTTAGGATTATCAAACATCCGGGACAGGGCATCCGGTTTGACATTTTTCGACCCGGGCCGATAGGTAATATGGAACGAGAATCTGGAGAAGAAGAGTGCCCATCGGGCCTGGCGGGGTCTAAGTCGTTTTGCAGATCTTAAGTATTCAAGGTTCTTATGATCGGTAAATATAAGAATCGGGTGTGATGCTCCTTCCAGTAGATATCTCCACTCTTCGAGAGCGGCTTTGATAGCCAGGAGTTCCCGGTCCCCGACATCATAATTTTTCTCCGCAGGAGAGAGTTTCCGGGAAAAGAAGGCTATTGGGTGAGTTAAGTCTTTAGTTCCCTGTCTTTGGGAGATGACTGCCCCGACCGCAACTTCCGATGCGTCTACCTCCAGGAGATAGGGTAAGGCAGGATCCGGGTGACTCAGGATAGGGGCAGAGGTAAAATGTTTTTTAAGAACCGAGAAGGCGGACTGAGCCTCTGGGGTCCACTGGAAGCGGACATTCTTCTTAGTAAGGTGAGTAATAGGGGCTATGATATTGGAGAACCCCTTAATGAACCTCCGATAAAAATTGGCGAAGCCAAAGAAGCGCTGTACTCCCTTTTTGTCTGATGGAGGTGGCCAGTCCAGAATGGCAGAGACCTTCTGAGGATCCATCTCTATTCCATCTGTGGAAATTATTAACCCCAGAAACGGGATACTGTTCTGCTCAAAAACGCACTTCTCGGCCTTGGCGTAGAGACCATGCTGGCGAAGGCGACCGAGGACATTTCGAACGTGCTCGCGATGCTGCTCTAGGGATGTTGAGAAGATTAGGATGTCATCCAAGTATACGATGACGAAGATATCCAACCAATCCCTGAAGATGTCGTTCACAAAGTGTTGGAACGTGGCAGGAGCATTACAAAGGCCAAATGGCATTACCAGGTATTCGAAATGTCCGAATCTAGTGCGGAAAGCAGTCTTCCATTCGTCGCCCTCCCGGATGCGCACCAAGTTGTACGCCCCACGAAGATCCAGCTTAGTAAACAAGACGGCAGATCTGAGTCTCTGAAAGAGTTCGGGGACTAGAGGAAGGGGATAACGGTTTTTAATAGTAACTTTATTTAAATCCCTATAATTAATGCATGGTCGGAGAGTGTGATCCTTCTTCTCTACGAAGAAGATACCTGCCCCTGCTGGAGAGGTAGAGGGACGGATGAACCCCTTCTTCAGACTTTCGTCTACATAGTTTTTTAAGACGTCCAGCTCACGTTCAGAAAGTGGGTAGATCCGGCCGAACGGGATTTCGGCTCCTGGGAGCAAGTTGATGGGGCAGTCATATGGACGGTGGGGGGGCAAGGTCTCTGCTCCCCGTTTGCTGAATACATCCAGGAAATCATGGTATGCTTTGGGCACCACAGAACATACATCAGGTTCAGATTCAAGACAGAACAGAGTCTTGGGGAATTCAGGAGGAGTGGGTAGACAGGAATTCTTGCAGTACAGAGATGGGAACTGGATGGTGCCTGTGATCCAATTGACTTGTGGGTTATGTGCTTGCAACCACGGTAATCCCAGGATAATGGGAAATAAGGGGGATTTGATAACATCCAAGATAATCAGTTCCTTATGGCCGGAGGAGGAGACCATAGAAAGGGGAAAAGTTTCTTGGGTCACGGGCCCGGATTTGATGTGGGAGCCATCAGCCAGGAAGATGGTGAGGTCCTGGGTCTTGAGCCGGAGAGGTACGCCATGTTGCAGGGCGAACGAGCGATCAATGAAACAACGGCAGGCTCCCGAGTCAATGATTGCTGTAACTGGGACGGGTCCTTCCTGAAGCTGTAATGACACAGGAAAGGCTAGGTGGGAGGAACTGGTAACAGTTGCCACAGAACTGGATGGTAAGGCCTGCAGGAACTTATTATATTTTGCCGGGCAGGAGCACACATAGTGGCCAGCTTCACCGCAATACAGGCACAGGTTACCCAACTGGCGACGGCGTCTCTCCTCCGGGGACAAAGCAGGCCGTATGATCCCAAGTTGTATAGGTTCGGGCGTATCTGAGGCGACTCCAGCAGGAGCGGGGTTGGTAGGAGCTGACCCAGCGGAAGAAAAGTATGCAGGAGGAGCAACTGGTAGCGTCCAGGCTGGTCTGAACTGCTGCAAAGATCGTTCTGCTCTGCGTTCCCGTAGCCGCCGGTCGATTTGAATGGACTGGGAAATCAAATCTTCCAAGGCGTCGGGGACACCTACCCGCGCCAGCTCGTCCTTCAGTCCTTCCGACAAACCGAGACGGAACTGATACCGGAGTGCTGCTTCGTTCCAGGACGTATCGGAACTGAGGCGGCGGAAGTCAGTGACGTATTCTTCTACGGGCCTGCGACCCTGCTGAAGAACATGAAGCGCAGTTTCTGCGGTGGAGGATCGCTGCGGGTCATCATAGAGCTGTGCCATGGCCTCAAAAAATGACCGTAAGGAGTTTAAATGGGGGCTGCCCTCTTCAAGGAGCCGATGAGCCCAGGACTGGGGTTTGCCTAGGAGCAGGGAGATAACAAACCCCACCTTGGTGGTCTCCAAAGAAAAGGTTTGAGGTTGCAGGGAGAAATACAGCTGGCAGGCGTTGCGAAATGCGCGGAATTTACCGCGATCCCCGGAATATTTTTCTGGAGCAGGAACTCGAGGTTCTGGTGGCAGCATCACTACGGTAGGGCCAGAAGCAGGTCCAGAGGGTGCTGCAGCAGGAGAGGAAGCAGATAATACAGGAGGACCCCCCTGAAGTGTCGTAGAGCGCAACCGTTCCTCTAGCTGTGTGTAGCCGTTTTGAAGCGACTTTACGGCTTGAGACAGGGTTGCGAGGTGTTGGCAGATCTCTTCCAATGGTGAGGCTTCTCTTGCAGGCTCCGTCATGGCTGTCTTGTACTGTTAGGGATACAAGTGGTAGCCTGATGGCAGAGGAAGGCCCCACTGGTGCTGGAGGGCGGAGCTTAGACGGGACCCCCCAAGGTAAGTGACACAGGCTAACCTGAGGTGCGGAATCTAAGTATCCACCGGTTTTCGCCAGGGCCTCTAGTGGTGAGGATGGACTTTGCTGCGTGTGGATACCAGGTCGCAGTCCTCAGGGTCGCCCCACCAAGGGAGAAACCGGTCAAGATCCGAAGGCAGATAAGCAGACAAGGGAGATCCGAGAGAATGGTCAAACAAGCCGGGGGTCAGGACGGGCAGCAGGTCAACAAGGTCAGGAACAAGCCAAAGGTCAAACGGATATCAAACAGGTAACAGGAAGCAGGCTTCAGGAACACAGGAAGCGCTGCAGACAAGACAGCGAAGACACAGTGCTTCTGAGCTGTTTAAATAAGGCAGCCTGTTTGCCAATTACTGCAATCAGTCTGCTCTAGGTTAACCCTTTGGATTGCAGAATCATGACAGCACATCAGTGTGCTCAGGAAGCATTCCTAACAGGGGGTGATGCAGTCTGAGGTATGCTGCGACTCTGGTCGTGACTGCTGTCATGACCAGGGCTAAACCTCACGAGGGGTTTCACTCACCGGTCAACCCCTATCCAGTGGGGCTATGTCGTGGCCAACCTATCGCTGAGCTAAAAGTTGGGTCGCGCTCGCAGGCCAGACTGGGAAGACCGTAAGGATCTAGGATATTCAGTGTGTCGCCCAGTCCGGCTGTTGATTGTAGTTCACACAGGAACAGTTGATTGTAGTTTACACAGGAACAAAAATAATAAAGAAAAAGTAAAAACAAATTCATTTAAAAAAATGCCAGGACCGCAGATCCCAGCAGAAACCAAGTCCTTACTCCTGACTAGGCAGAATAAAACTGGAGTCCTACAGCAGGAAGCAGGTATACCCTCTGAGACTGCCCCATGGGGTGTAACCAGAAAGGTTTCAGCCTAGTACTACTCCTGAAGAGAAACAGCATAAAGCCACTGGTCTAAAGAATTGAAGCTGTGTCTGTCAGTAAACGAAAGAAAAAAGCTTGACTATGCCTATGGGCAATCCCAGGGGGTATACACCCACTCTCAGCTAGAGGCAGTCAGTTTTGTTACAAGCAGTGTCAGAAGAAAGCCAACTCCACAGAGGGGTGGGTGCTGAGTCCACCAATGAACATCGGAGAAATGGATTTTACGGTAAGTCAAAAATCCCATTTTCTCTTTCGCTCATTGACAGACACAGTTCCCGATTCTTCTTAACCTTTGGGACCTCCCAAAGCAGTGTTAAACATAATGGGTGGGAAAACATCCGATAAAAATTCCCAAGGCTAAACATAGCCAACCAGGTAACAGAGCTTAACCATAAACAACTGGAGCTCCCCTGAAAAACAATACACCCTCAAAGAGGACCAGGTCCTCTAAACAGTAGCCAGAGAAGCATCCGCAGATGCCAACACAACCACTACAAAAAACTTTCTAAAAGTGTGCACCGACGATCAGGTGGCCGCCTTGCATACCTTCGTCACTAACGTTTGAAGACGGAAAGCCCAGGAGACACTAAGCGCCCCAGTAGAGTGCACCTAAACAGGGAAAGGAGGAACCTGACCCCTAACGCAAAGGGCTTGAACCACTGTCTTATCCATCTGGAAATTATGTCAGAAGAAGGGGACAACCATTTGTGAGGTCCATTCATGAACACAAATAGAGAGTCTGACTTCCTAAAATACTTCGTAGCTGCCAGGTACACCCTAATTGCCCAGACCACATCCAAGACATGCAAGACAATTTTCTTCAGATGTTTAGGCCTGGGACATAGGGAAGGCAACACAATATCTGCATTCAATGACAGTCAGAGACCACCAAAGGAAGAAATGACGGACAGAGGCAAAGCACCACCTAATCCTTCTGAGTCACCATAAGGTAAACGACAGGATGACACCATTAGTTCCAACACCCTGTATGCAGAGGTGATAGCCACCAAAGAAGGCCACCTTCTGGGGTAGCATAAGCAGGGAACCTCCCAAATATTTTTAAACAGAAGCTTCAGTAGAGCTGAAAGCACCACATTAAAGATTCCAGGGCGGCAACGGAGCCCGCACTGAAGGAACCAAATGTCAGACACCCTGAAAAAAAGGTACGCACAAGGGAGTGTGTGGCCAAAGTTCGTTGGAAAAAGACTGCCAAAACCATGTACAATAGTAGATCTTCCTAGAGGCAGATTTCCTAGCTTTTAATAGCGTAGGAATCACCGATTCGAACAAACCATCCTTCGGCACCTGGCGTTTAACAGCAAAGCCGTTAAAGCCAGCGACTGTAAAGCAGGATGGAAGATTGGTCCTTGGAACAGCAGATTCTCCCTGAGAGGAAGTCCCTAAGGAGCATCGGCGACCAGCCATACCAGATCGACATACCAAGACCGGCGAGACCAGTCTGAAGCCACTAGAATGACAGGAATCCCTTCTGCCTGAATACTGCACAGGAGTCGTGGCAGAAGTTTAAGGGGGCTGGAACAAATCAGTCTGCCCACCTTAGAATGCTAGCTACTTACTGAGCCCCCAGGACACTTCTTGTGCCCCCTTGGTGGTTTAAATAGACCGGCATTGTCCGAAAGAATTCGTACTGAACACCCCTAAAGACGATTGTCCAATGAGCCAGAAAGTCTGATTGCTCGGAGTTCCAGTGTAGGGTGGACACCATCAGGCCTCGCACGCTCATGCAGGCCTGGAGGGATGACCGTCTGCTGAACAACAGAAATGGAATTGCCTCCTGCAATTTCTGGAGTTTTGTCCAAGGAAGAAACTGGGTCTGACTCTGGACTCAGCCTCAGCCAGATAGTCCATTTTTTGTGGACATAAACAAAGCAGACTCCTGAATGTTCAGGATCCCACTGAACTCCCTCAGAGTTTGCAGAGCAATCTCCAGTAGTCCATCAAAGCAGTCAGAGACTCTGCTCGCAGAAGAAGATCGTCCAGGTACCCCAGTACCGCAAACCCCCTGCTGACTCAAACAAAGCCAGCACCAGGGCCAACACTCCTGTGAAGACCCGAGGTGCGGAGGGGAGACCAAAGGTCAGTGCCAAACTGATAATGCTCCTCGTCCACAGCAAAACAGGGGAAGCGCTGGTGACCAGCACATATTACAATCTGCAAGTAGGTGTCTTTGATGTCGATAGAAGCGAGAAGAAATCCCCCGGAAGACCCCTGACGCCACTGACTCCATGCGCAACTTCTGTACTCGCACAAAGTAGCTTAGCACCTTGAGGTCCAGAACTGGACATACCTTGCCTTCCTTCCTTCCTGGGGACTGTAAAGAGGTTTGAGTAAAAACACATGAAAATATTCCGAATTCGGAATTGGAACAATCACCCCTTGAAATAAGTCTTGCACTGCCCCAAAGAGACCCAGAAGCGATCTGGGGACAAGTGCAGGTTGGAAGGGAAAAAACCTTTCCAGAGGACAAGACCGAACTCAATCTCATAGCCTGACTGAATAACTTTGAAGACCCACTTGACCTATACCAGGGAGGTCCATGGATCCGGAAACCAGCAAAAATGTCCCCCCACCCCAGATACGGGTGAGGGCGCCTCTTGATGCAAAGGCAGCCTTGTCCACAGGTCTGTTAGAGCCCGCTCGTGTCTTGCCAGACCAGGTCCTCTTGGAACCCCTGGTGGAGGCCCTGACTTTTGATCCCTTGTGTTGAGACCCTGAGACGAAGAGCCCACTTAGGAGCCGAGGAGAATGTCCTATGTCTACGACGGGGCTCCTTGCCATTGGTAGCCTGTGGAAGAAAAGTACTTTCCCCCCTGTGAGACACTTAACGATGTCATCCAAGGAAGCTTCAAACAGGGCATCCCCTACAAGAGGGAGATCAGATAAGGCCTTCTTGGAAGTCTGGTCCACAGACCAGCATTTTAGCCAGACAATACACCAAAGGACCACTGCTAATACAGACAGCCTAGAAATCAAAGGAGCCGCATCCATAGAGGCATCACAGACAAAACTGTAGCCCCTGGCACAACCAGTCCACCAGTTCTGCAAAGACAGGGGGAAGCTGTTCTCCCTCCAGGTCCCGGTGTAAAAGCTTAGCCCACTCAGGCAGAGCTTGCCACACCAGGGCAAAAGTAATTATCGGCTTAAATTGCCGAACCAGACATAGCGCACAGGTCATCCACCCTCTTATTAGCTGGACCTGTAAAGGGCGGGGACTCCTCATGCGGAATGAAAGTAACCCAATTTGACCTGGAAACTGGCAAGTCCACTACAGGTGAGATCGTCCACCTTTAAACGTAGTAAATCCTCATAAGGATACCGCAAGCAAAAAACGCCTAGCAACCACTGTGTTTAGGACAACCCCACTGTTTTGTGACAAGTTGTCAAGGTAAGTAGAAAGAGGAACACCCTCGCTACTTTGGAAGACCTGTGGGTGCCAGAAGAAACCAGTGCCCAGAGGAACCGGTGCCTCCATTGCGGCATCAGCCGCAACCTCCTTTTTTAAAGTTTCATGCACTGACACAAACAGTGCATCCACCAGCGCCTATTTAAACGCAGCTAGAAGAGCAGAGGAATCATCCTCACGATCTGAGCACTCAGCGTGAGTGTACGTAAACATAATCAGGGAAGCCGCCGACTGCGACTCCGCAAGGGCACGCTGGCCAAGGGTCCACAAATGGACCACCTATTGTACCCCACAAAAGAAAACAAGCGGGTCACCCTCTGAGCCCTCCATACAGGACATAACCCCCCCTTAAGGCAAGATCCAAAGTGATCGAAAATTTAGAGGGGCTTGGGGGAAGGGAGGGAAACTTGGGGGTCTGACCATCCCTGGGAGGGTCCAACGTCCACCCCAAAACCCCCCAGAGGTAGTAAGGGGGACAGCTACTTACCCCACCAGGAACAGGGTGGGCACCACTCCATCATAATGTGAGTGCTGTCAGCCAGGAGGAAACGCTGCAACACGGTTTGTATGCACCCTCGCAAGATGTTTACCTCGTAGACCAGCCCCCATCCAGAGGGGTTATGTCGCGGCTGACCTAGTGCGGAGCTGCGATCTGCACGCGCTCGCTGGCCAGACTGGGGGGACCCTAAGGATCTATATTATCCAGTTTGTCGCTCAGTCCGGCACTTGATTGTAGTTCACACAGGAACAAAATAATAAAGAGGATCCCTGCAAGGAACTAGGTCCTTACTCCTGACTAGGCAGATAAAAAAACTGAGTGCCTATAGCTGAGAGTGAGTGTATACCCCCCGGAACTGCCCATAGGCGTAGTCAAGCTTTTTCCTGTCTAGTGTCCTACTCCTGTAGGGGGCAGTATAACCCAATGTTTAGGAAGAATCAGGAGCTGTGTTCGTCAATGAACGAAAGAGAAAACATAACTTAGGTACTTGGTGGCAAAACCCTTGTTGGCAATCACAGAGGTCAGACCTTTCCTGTAGTTGGCCACCAGGTTTGCACACATCTCAGGAGGAATTTTGTCCCACTCCTCTTTGCAGATCCTCTCCGAGTCATTAGGGTTTCAAGGCTGACGTTTGGTAACTCGAACCTTCCGCTCCCTCCACATATTTTCTATGGGATTAAGATCTGGAGAATGGCAAGGCCCCTCTAGGACCTTAATGTGCCTATTCTTGAACCACTCCTTTGTTGCCTTGGCCATGTGCTTTGGGACATTGTCATGCTGGAATATTCATCCATTACCCCTTTTTCTCACCCAAAATTTGATGGTACATGGCTCCATTCATCGTCACTTTGATGTGGTGAAGTTGTCCTGTCCCCTTAGCAGAAAAAACACCTCCAAAGCATGTTTCCACCTCCATGTTTAATGGTGGGGATGGTGTTCTTGGGGTCATAGGCAGCATTCCTCCTCCTCCAAACACGGCGAGTTGAGTTGATGCCAAAGAGCTTGATCTTGGTCTCACGACTCTGTGGTCTCTGACCACAACATTTTCACCCAGTTCTCCTCAATCATTCAGTTGTTCATTAGCAAACTTCAGACGGGCCTGTACATGTGCTTTATTGAGCAGGGGGACCTTGTGAGCGCTGCAGGATTTTAGTTCTTCACAACGTAGTGTGTTACCAATTGTTTTCTTGGCGACTATGGTCCCAGCTGCCTTGAGATCATTGACAAGATCGTCCCGTGTAGTTCTGGGCTGATTCCCCACCATTCTCATGATCATTTAAACCATGGGTGTCCAACCTGTGGCCCTTCAGCTGTTGCAGAACTACAGCCCCATTATGCCTATGCCATTGGGAGTCATGTTTGCAACTGTCAGCCTTGCAATGCCTCATGGGACTTGAAGTTCCACAACAGCTGGAGGGTTGCAGGTTGGACACCCATGTTTTAAACTCCACGAGGTTGCATGGAGCCCCAGACCGAGGGAGATTGACAGTTATTTTTGAGTTTCTTCCATTTGTAAAGAATTGCACCAACTGTTGTCGCCCTCTCACCAAGATGCTTGGCGATGGTCTTGTGTAGGTCCAGCCTTGTCCCTGATATCCTCAGAAGGCTCTTTGGTCTTGGCCATGGTGGAGGGATTGGAATTTGATTGCTTCTGTGGACAGGTGTCTTTTATACAGATAACAAGCGGAGATCAGGAGCACTCCCTTTGAGAGTGCTCTTAATCTCAGTTCGTTACCTGTTTAGAAGACACCTGGGAGCAAGAAATCTTGCTGATTGATATGGAATCAAATACTTTTTCACTCATTAAAATGCAACTCAATTTACAACTTTTTTTTAATGCGTTTTTCTGGATATTTTTGTTGTTATTCTGTCTTTCACTGTTAAAATAAACTTACCATTAAAGTTATAGACTGATCATTTTTTTCTCAGTGGGCAAACGTACAAAAATCAGCAAGGGATCAAATACTTTTTTCCCTCACTGTAAAGGTCCTTTCCCAAGAGGCAGTCTCCGTGTGATGTCCCCGAGCAGCCGCACTAAGTCGCCATACCATGACTGACGGAGCCAGTCCGAAGCCACCAGAATGACCAGAATCCCTTCTGCCTTGATCCTGCGCAGGTGCCGCAGAAGCAGCTTGAGAGAAGGGAATGCATTAATCAAACAATACTGGCACCACCAGGGCATCTGTGGCATCTGCAAGAGGATCCTGTGACCTTGTCAGAAACTTTGGAATCTTCCTGTTGAGCCTAGATGCCAAGAGATCCACGTCGGAGTGCAGATGAAACACGTCCGGATGCAGGGATCACTCCCCTTGCTCCAGCGCCTGACGACTGAGGTAATCCGCCTGCCAATTGTCCACGTATGGAATGTACACGGTGGAGAGTGCCGACACATGGCTTTCCACCCACTGGAGGATGCCAGAGACTTTTAGTGCCTCAAGTATACTGCTGTAGCACTGTCCGATTGGGTCCGTACCGGGCGTCCCCAAAGACGTTCCGTCCAGTGCTCCAGGCACAGCCTGATCATCCCGAGTTCCAAGACATTAAACGGTAGCCTGGACTCTTCCAGCATCCAACATCCTTGAGCTGATCTCAGCCCCAGGACACCTCCTCACCCAGACAGGCTGGCATCGGTCGTGGCCACTGTCCAATACAAAGGGAGAAAGGACTTGCCCTGATGAAGAGCCGGAGATCGAAGCCACCAGATCAGCGAAACCCTGGCCTTCCGGCTCAGACTAATCTGATTGTCCAGCAAATTGGGACACTTGTCCCACTTTAACAGGATCTCCCACTCGTACAGAGCTGAGCAAACAGGACCACCTCGAAGGTAGACACCATTAGGCCCAGCACCTGCGAGACAGCAACAGATGAATCGCAGAATGCAACTTCTGGAGTTTCTCCAGCAGGAAGAACACTCTGGCTAGTGCTGAATCCAGAGTCAGACCCAGGTAATCCAATTTTCTGGATGGGGTCAGGGCAAGTTTCTGGTAGTTCAGGAGCCAACCGAACTCCTGTAAGGTCTGTATTGTGATCACCATGTTGTCCGTCAATGCAGACTAGGACTCTTATGTGCCGAGAAAGAAGGACTTTGCCTACGACGAGGCTCCTTACCATTCCCAGACTGTGGAAGGAAAATACCCCCCCCCCGTGAGACTTAATAATGTCATGAGGGGTAGCCCCAGGCTTGAAAAGGCAGATCAGTGAGGGCCTTCTTAGAGGTTTGGTCTGCAGACCAACACTTAAGCCCCAAATCCTGCCAAGAACCACTGCCGGAACAGAGAGCTTGGAGAACAAAGGACGCATCACACATGAACTGCAGTCACAGGGTCAACTGGTCCACCAGCTCAATGTAAGCAGTGGGAACCTGCTCTCTACACCAGACCATGGTGCAAAAGTTTAGCCTACTTAGTCAGAGTTGGGGACACCAGGGCAGTGTCCAGGACAGGCCGCAATGCTGAACCGGCAATGTTGCAGGCTACTGACTCTTCTTTTCTATCAGCCGGGTCTTTAAAAGCTGGGGATTCCTCCATAGGAATCATGGTTGCTTTATTCAACCTGGAAACAGGAGGGTCCACCACTGGTGGAACAGTCCACTTCTTTAGAAGTGATTCCTTAAAGGGATACCATACCGCAAAATATTTAGGGACCACAAAGGGACGTTTTGGGTGCCTCCAATCCTTGTAGACAAAATAATCAAAATAGATAGTATAAGGGAAGGCTTTGGTCGAACGAGACGGATTGTGAGTGCCAAAGGGGACGGCCACATCCACAGCTGCCTCAGCAGCATCCTCCATGTTTGACGTTTCACGCATTGAAGTAATAAGTGCATCCACCAGCGCTTTATCATGCTCTGCTGTGGAGGAGTCATCCTCGCTATCAGACGGATCAGGGAGTGTGGCTTCTAGGCCAGGCCAGGCCACGTCCACAGCAGCAGAGCAAGATTCAGGATCCGACAAAACAGATGAAGCAGGAGAGGGCAGGGGACGCTTCCTGCTAGACTTAGGCCCAAACACCACCTCCACCTGGGAAACAAGACTCCAGGACCGCCATCAGTGCGTCAATGGGGACCTAAGCAGGGCCGATCCTAGGATAACAGACGCCTGGGTGCAGAAATATTTATGGCGCCCCCGTGTGGGCGTGGTCATCTTACTAACTCCTCCCCTTTCCTAATGGGACCTGGAGGGGGGTCTCTGCAAGGAACACAGAGAGGGCCTCTGTTAGAGAGTCTGTTAGAAAGAGCCTCCACCAGGCCCCATTAGAAACTACAATGGGGTTGTATCATGGGACCTGGAGGAGGATCTCTCTAACAGAGGTCATCTCTGTGTGCATTTTAAAGTCTATGTTAGAAAGACCCCCCACCAGGCCCCATTAGAGACTACAATGGAGTCTAATGGGACCTGGAGGGGGGTTTATCTTACAGAAGCCCTCTCTGTGCCTATTGGAGAGTCTCTGATAGAAAGAGTCCCCTCCAGCCCCCATGAGAGACTACATTAGAGTGTCACCGAACAATAGAAAAATAAACCATATTATATTAATTAATAGCACTTTGATGCCCAGGCCCAAGACTAGAAGACTTCACTTACCTTAAATAATGGGTACTGGGGCTGGCTGCTGGTCCTGGGGCCTGGCTTCTGGGGCTTTGCTGCTGGTCCTTAGGTCTGGCTGCTGGGGCTGGCCTGCTGGTCTTGGGGTCTGGCTGCTGGTCCTCCTGATTCCTGGTTGCTGGTCCTGTATTCCGGCTGCTGGTCCTGGGGTCTGGCTGCTGGGGCCTTGGGGCTGGCTTCTGGTCCTGATTCTTGGCTGCTGGTCCTGATTCTTGGCTGCCTGTCCTGATTCTTGGCTGCCTGTCCTGATTCCTTGCTCCTCTGTGGTGTGCTGGTCTCTGTGATGCTGGGCTCTGGGGTGTGCTGGGCTCTGGGGTGTAAAGCTCTTGTGTGATATCTCAGCGGGGCTGCGGCTGTCACTGTGAGAACGGCTCCTCCATAGTCCTGGCTCACAGACGGAGTGATATCACTAAGCCTCCATACAGGGCTGCCGCTAGAAATCCCAGGGCCCCATACAGCCTATTTGACAGGGCCCCCCCCCCACTTCCGGCGAAAATATCAAAATGATTACCCCCCCAATCTCTCTTCCTAGCACAAATCCCTCCCAATCACCCTTCCCAGCACAACCCCCTGAATCCCTCCACAAATTCACAACCCCATCCCTTCAGCACAAATTCCCCCCTCCTAGCACAAATGCCCCAGCCCCGCTCCTAGCACAAACTTTCCCCCCAATCCCCCCTTCTGGCTCAAATCCCCCAAACCCTCCTACAAGCACATACCCCCCCATTCCTCCTATTAAATGCCCTGTCCCCCAAATCCCCATTACACTTTTACACTTTCTAGCAACGAGAGTTGCCAATCCCTCAAACATCCCAGGCATAAATTATTTTCCCATTATTATTTGTGTAAGCCCCCCAAACCGACAGGGAGAAACCACTACTAAGCCAGGAGGGGGTGCACTGTGTTGTGCTTTCCCCTCCTGTCTGAATAACACACAGCATAAGAGACAGGATCGCTCTTACATTGCATCGGACTGTACACTCACACACACCGTTTGATTACCCCCCCCCCCCCACCCACATTTCCTGCTGTCGGGAGATGAGCAGCCTCTGAAGGAGGTAGGGGGTGGTAATCAAACTGTGTGTGTGTACAGTGCGATGCAATGTAAGAGCGATCCTGTCTCTTATGCTGCATGGACGAGTGTTGTTCAGACAGGAGAGGAGAGCCCACGGAGCACCACACAGAGTACCTTCTCCCAGGACTTACCTCTCCACGACTCCACCACTTCTCCAGACTGCCGCCCCCGTGTCCCAGCTCTGAGTGTGGTGGGGGACAAACAGCTGAAAGCCAGCAAGAGGTTGGAAAACCTGGCTTTCAGCTGGTGGAGGAAGAGGCAGACAGTGCATCGCTCTGTCATTGATCCCTCTCCCCACCAATCCTCCTGCTGCCCGGGCCCCATACAGGAGTACTGGCTGTACCCCCCTGATGGCGGCCCTGCCTCCATATACATGAGTTCTTTAGAGCCCATTCATATGTGGTGCAGACGTGTAACCTGTGCAGGGCGCTCTGTTATCAGCACAGGGATGTACGGGCGCTGTGTGCGTCCCTGTGCCAGCGTCCCATTCATTTCTATTGGCACCTGCATCTGTGTGTCATATTAGAATACAGAGGCTATGTCCCAGTAGAAATGAATGAGGTGCTGGCACTGGGATGCGCACACCTATGTACCCCCCGTGCTGATAAAAGACAGCCCAGCATGGGAGACACATTGTTTGCACCCCTTGTTAATAGGTTCTTACTAAAAATAGAACAGTTGTCTGCACAGCCATATCAGGGACTAAAAAGCCTGAACTTTTTACCTGTTAGCTGAGTAGATCGTAGTAGACTCAGCAGCACAGAGATAGGAGGAGGGAGAGCACCATTCAACTTTGCTGTACAGCTAGAGAAGAGGGGGTCAGAGGAAAGGGCACAGGAGGAGGAGGGGGGGGGGGTCACTACACAGAGGAGGAATGAGCTCTGAGATCGTCCAGAGCAGGGAGAGATAAAAACAGAAGGCTGGGGGGGGGGGGGGGAGGGTGCCGATGTCCCACGGACATCGGGAAACTGTGAGAGAAATCAGGAGTGATAGAAAGGATTAGATAGGGGAGGGGGAAGCCGCTGTTTAGAGGCAGGAAAGTTATACAGACTGTGCATCTATTCTGGAGTCATCAGGAAGCACTGATAGTCGGAGCTTTCCATCCTCACCTGCCCCGCCTCCTCCACTCTGTCACTTGGGGAATAGTACAGCACGCTGTGCAGGCAGGGGGTGGGTGATACCATCTACTCTACATGTAGGTACATAGCCGCTCTCTGTCTCTTACATTCGGCAGCATATTCTGTGCAGGGTTGTACCCATCAAACTGCGCCCTCTTCCCATACTGGTCCTGCTCAGTACTATGTGGAGCAGCGGCGATTCAATAAGAGGCAGAGTGGTGTCACCCTCCCCCCGTGGACACCCTGGTGCGGTCCGCCCCGCCCCTCCCCTCAGCTCACAACTGCAATGTATATAGCAGCTCCGAGGCTGCAGTGAGAGACTTGCGGCCGGGAGAGGATAGTGCGCCCCCCACCAGGCGGCGCCTGGGCGCACTGCACCCGCAGCGCCCGCCTGGGATCGGCCCTGGACCTAAGACCCAGAGGGACCTGCTGCCTTCAAGATGAGTTCAGGTGGGAAGATGTGCTTCTGAGACTCCATGGAGAAATGGGGGTACCCACAGACCAAAAAATGTTTGACACCGCCAGAGGACCTAGCTATACAGAGCCTAAACCCCCTGCACTGCAGCAGAGGGGACACCCAACCAGGACTCACCACCCCAGTGAAAGCGCGTCGGTCATCGGCAGTAGAAGCACCAGATGTGCCACATGCAGAAAGCGTCCTGAGGAGGAAGCCCTGGAATCCACTAGGGGATAAAGGAGGCGCCCAGGAGCAGGGTGTCGCCACGCGGCTCCAAAACAATGAGGAAAACTATATGCCAGTGAATTACATTAGCCTGGCCGACCAATGAAAAATGGCCACCAGACCACAAGAAAATGCCCACTCTGGAGAAGTCTATAGGCCCCAAAAACATGGCCAAATTTTGGCAAAATGGCTGCTGTGCACCACACCACGTGGCTCCCAGGGAGGTCTGATTTCTTCCCCCCATCAGCCAGGGGAACGCTGCGACTTAGGCCAGGCGCCCAGTTGTATGTCACCCTGCGAGGGCGTTTAACTCGCTGGCCAGCCCGTCTGGTGGCCGACCTAGCGCATAGCTCATGGTCTGCACGTGCTCGATGATCTGACTGGGGGAACCACTGGATCTAAATAAAAAAGGATCATCTATTCTTGGAAAACAAAATCTCATGCTCCGACCATAAAAAAACTGGATAACTCTAAGCCCTACCCTCTTTATAAAGCTACATATGCCAGTATAGGGGTTTCAACAAAATATGACAAAGTGTGGAGAGGATGGGTGAATGATGCATCTACTTGACACGTGTCATGCTTATACTACACTGCTCAAAAACATTAAAGGAACACTTTTTAATCAGAGTATAGCATCAAGTCAATTAAATGCCTGGGATATTGATCTGGTCAGTTAAGTATCAGAGGGGGTTATTAATCAGTTTCAGCTGCTTTGGTGTTAATGAAATTAACAGGTGCACTAGATGGACAACGATGAAGCGACCTCCAAAACAGGAATGGTTTTATAGGACATAGGACATTTTTTTTCCTTCTCATCTTTTCTGACTGTGTTTCACTAGTTTTGTATTTGGCTAGGATCAGTGTCACTACTGGTAGCATGAGGCGATAACTGGACCCTACAGAGGTTGCACAGGCCGTCCAACTCCCAACTCCTCCAGGATGGCACATCAATACATGCCATTGCCAGAAGGTTTGCTGTCTCTCCCAACACAGTCTCAAGAGCATGCAGGTGATTCCAGGAGACAGGCAGTTACACTAGGAGAGCTAGACAGGGCCAGTGGCGGCCGGTTCGTTGGGGGCGCAGGGGCGCCGCCCCCCCCTATCCATGCGTCCGGCCCACTAATCTACATGCAGGGCGCCAGATGCATGGAGTTCAATGGGGCTTTTTTTTTTTTGGCATCACCTGATTAGAGCCAGAGGCTCTAATAGGGCAATGCAAAGGGTGGACCCCGGGCGCAGAGCAGTGTGTCCCGAGCCCACCCATTGTGTGACAATAGCGAATGAAAATTCGCTATTGTCACACGGATCCTTCTCCTGGCCAATCAGGGAGCGTGTCCGATACGCGCTTCCTGTTTGGCCGCAAGGCAAGCCCCATGCCATTGACCGAGGAGGAGGCGGGAGCGGGAGGACTCGTGGAGACGCGCCGCCGGGGGACTGAAGAGAAGCCGACGCCAGGACTGCTCCAGGGCTCCAGGTAAGTGCACTGGTCTGGGGGGGGGGCGGCACACTGCATTGAAGGGGGCACGCACGCACGTTGGTCTCTGCATTGAAAAGGGCATGTATGCTGGTCGCTACATTGAAAGGGGGCATGTACGCTGGTCACTACATTGAAGGGGGCATGTACGCTGGTCACTACATTGAAAGGGGCATTTATGCTGGTCACTACATTGAAAGGGGCATGTACTGTATGCTGGTCACTACATTGAAAGGGGCATGTACGCTGGTCACTACATTGAAAGGGGCATGTACGCTGGTCACTACATTGAACGGAGCTTGTATGCTGGTCACTACATTGAAAGGGGCATGTATGCTGGTCACTACATTGAAAGGGGCATGTACGCTGGTCACTACATTGAAAGGGGCATGTACGCTGGTCACTACATTGAAAGGGGGCATGTACGCTGGTCACTACATTGAAAGGGGGCATGTACGCTGGTCACTGCATTGAAGGGGGCATGTACGCTGGTCACTACTTTGAAAGGGGCATGTACGCTGGTCACTACATTGAAAGGGGCATGTACGCTGGTCACTGCATTGAAAGGGGGCATGTACGCTGGTCACTGTTTTGAAGGGGGCACGCTGGTCACTGTTTTGAAGGGGGCACACTGGTCACTGTGCATTGAAAGGGGGCACGCTGGTCACTGTGCATTGAAAGGGGGGTCACTGTGCATTGAAAGGGGGCACGCTGGTCTCTCTGCATTGAAAGGGGGCACGCTGGTCTCTCTGCATTGAAAAGGGGCACGCTGGTCTCTCTGCATTGAAAGGGGGCACACTATACCTTAATTACTGAAGTCCCCTTTTAACACTTTTGCAACCTCAAAGTCTCAAAGCCTCAAAATTTGCAACCGCAATTTCTTACAGCGTTTTTTGCCGCAAAGCAATGCCTATTACATTTTTCTGTTTGCGCACCCCCAAAAATTTTGAGCACCAGCCGCCACTGGACAGAGCCATAGAAGGTCCTTCAGCAGGACCGGTAGCTGCTCCTTTTTGCAAGGAGGAACATGATGAGCGGTGCAAGAGCCCTACAAAATGACCTCCAGCAGGCCACTGGTGTAAATGTCTCTGACTAAGCAAACAGACTTCATGAAGGTGGCCCGAGGGCCTGACTTCCTCTAGTGGGCCCTGTGCTTACTGCTGTAATGTTCCGGTACCTCTGGTACCCTTGCTTCCATATTTCTCCTCTCTTAATTGCGTCCCATCTTGTATAACAAAGGACGCATATACCTTTAAGACCGGATGACATCACTGCCGAGCGCCGCTATGAGCGGCTATTTCAATCGCCGGTTTGCTCTCACTCATCGCTCGTTCAAACCCACATGTTCATCGCACCTACGCCTGAGAAGTCGGAGCTGCTGACATACCTTCCTTGCTGAACTGAAGCCGGAAACCTCGCTGGTGATCCGTATCTCGCTACGGGATCACCCCTCTCCAATGGACACTGTTATTCCTAAACCTATCTAAGTGATAAGTACCCCGCAGGGGATTCTTGCTACCAATCTCCTACTGTCATCTACTGCAATTACCAAGACTATCTATCTATCTATTCACTATCACCTGCATAAGACTGTTAGCTCTTGGGACTACCTTGAACTATCCTTGCACTAGGTTACTCTGTCTAAGTATACTCCATCTGTGTCCTCTTACCATCTGCACTATACTTGACATCAGAACCTATCTGCTTTACCATCACCTGCAACTCTCCTAATACTACTTCTAGTGCTCACCATACAATAGCCTGTCTCTCATCTATATCCTCATATACTCTATCCCTCCATTAAACATCTATTGATATATATATAGTATATAACAGGCTGTACACGGTGATGAAGTCCTGAGAGTTGGATATGTTGTTCAACAGACTCTCTACAAGGCTGTAATAATTCTGCAGCTGTAAATCCATCCACAAACAAAAACGCATGAACGTTACAGATTGAACGAGCCTTTAAAAAAAAATATGGATTCAGCAGAATTATCCACTCATGTACTACAATTAAAACAGCAAGTAGATGCATTGATCCATGCGCTTACAGAGGTAAAAAATGACAATCAAACCTTGAGACAGCAGCTTGGCCGTCTCACACAGCCTCCTGCTGCTCAGCCCCGTGAGCCCAAGATAAACCCTCCTATAGTGTTTTCTGGTGATCGGAGCAAATTCTGTGAATTTAAAAACGCATGTCAATTGTTTTTTTTGTTAAAACCTCTAACCTACACCACTGACCAAATTAAGGTTTGTACTATCATCTCCTATTTAACGGGTGAACCCCGGGCCTGGGCAGATGCTCTCTTTGAAAAGGATGATCCACTCCTTAATTCTTATCCCTTATTTCTAGCACAACTTGCTACTTTATATGAAGACCCCAACAAGCAGAGTACCGCTGACACACAATTACGGGCCTTAAAACAAGGAAGGAGACCTGTTGAAGATTTCGTGGCGAATTTTAAAAGATGGTCCCCTGATTCAGGGTGGAACGACACATCTTTGCGAACGTAGTTTAGACTCGGCCTATCTGAGGCCATTAAAGACGAGCTCGCCCGAGCGGATTTACCTGGCACTCTAGAGGGACTGATCCAGACCAGTATCAATATTGACAGACGACTACGAGAAAGAAAGGCTGAGAAGATGGGCTCACCATTTTCCAGTCCTTCTCGGATGTTGCCTGATGACCCTACTCCTATGGAAGTAGGAATGATACGTCCACCTCTGACCCTTTCTGAACGTGCCAGGAGGAAAACCGAACATCTTTGCATGTACTGCGCATCCCCGAATCATTTGGTAAACGACTGTCCTCTTGTCCGCAGAAAAGAGGGTGAGTGTTCAAATGTCTTGCTAGGGGGACTCACAACTTCCTTCTCTAATCCTTTTTTTTTTTGTTTAATTAACATTGCAGTGGGACCAAACTAGGATCACCACCAAGGCTATGATTGACACAGGATCTTGTGGAAACTACATTGACATTTGTTTTGTCTCCCTTAATAAAATACCTATTGTTTCAAAACCCAAACCTGTCTCCGTTAGTTTTATTAACGGTACCCCTTTATCCTCTGGTCCTATCACCAGTCAGACACAGGCACTTCTTGTAACTGCTGACGAGTCTCATGTGGAGACCACCACCTTTGATGTATTAACTTCACCACATTTTCCAATCATTTTGGGACTTCCCTGGTTACACATACATCAACCAATCATCGATTGCAAAACAAAAACGTTAACCTTCTCTTCTCACTATTGTGAGACGACGTGTAACCTCCCCACACATGATAGGATCCTGTCTGTACTGCCGGATGACATTATTCCTAAGTGTTATCAAGATTTATCGGAGGTTTTCCTTGAGAAAAACGCTCAAATGCTACCTCCTCATAGGGACTATGATTGTTGTATCGATCTGCTCCCTAATAGCAAGTTGCCTTACAGACATGTATATCCTCTCTCACAGGATGAACTCTCTCACCTTAAGGAGTATCTGGATGAAAACTTGGCTAAAGGATTCATCCGACCTTCTACTTCCTCCACTGCGGCTGGGCTCTTCTTCGTCCGCAATAAGGACTCTAGCCTTAGGCCTATCATTGATTTCAGACAATTAAATGCCATCACAATAAAGGATCGTTATCCTTTACCCCTTATTCCTGAACTTATCGAACAGGTGCGTGGGGCTTCTTTCTTTTCAAAATTGGACCTAAAAGGGGCATACAATTTAATTCGAATCCGTAAAGGGGATGAATGGAAGACGGCATTCAGAACCAGATACGGACTGTTTGAGTACCTTGTAATGCCATTTGGGCTATGTAATGCCCCCGCAGCCTTCCAACGGTTTATATACGAGATATTCCGAGACTTGCTTGATGTTTGTGTGGTAGTATATTTGGACGATATACTTATCTATTCTCATTCCTTACCTGAGCACATAAAACATGTGAGACTTGTGTTGTCAAGACTACTTGCACATAACTTATATGTTAAATCAAAGAAATGTTTGTTTCATAAAGAGGAGGTACTATTCCTAGGATATATTATATCTAAAAGTGGAATCAAAATGGACATGAGCAAAATATCCTGCATTCTGGATTGGCCTGTGCCAACCACTCGCAAAGCATTACAAAGGTTCCTAGGATTCTCTAATTACTATAGGAAATTCATTAAAAACTTCTCTGCGATTGTGAAACCTCTCACACAACTTACAAGCACGAAGAGACCATTTAATTGGACAAAAGAAGCAAATGGAGCATTCTCTCTGCTGAAAACAAGCTTTACCACTGCCCCCATACTATGCCATCCAGACCCATCCCTTCAATACATCTTGGAGGTAGATGCGTCTAATATGGCAGTAGGAGCAGTTCTCTCACAACGACCAACAAACACCTCACCTCTTCACCCAGTTGCTTTCTTTTCAAAGTCATTAAGTAGCCCCGAAGTGAACTAGCCAGTAGGTGAGAAGGAGTTATTAGCCATAAAACTGGCATTAGAGAATTGGAGACATTTACTTGAGGGCACTCAATTGCCAATTCTGATATATACTGATCACAAAAACCTCCAATACCTTCAGACTAATAGAACTCTTTCCCACCGGCAGGTACGGTGGTCGTTATTCTTTCTGAGATTTAATTTTTTAGTAACTTACACGCCCGCAGACAAAAATAAAAAAGCGGATGCACTCTCACGACTAGCCGAGAAAGATTGCACTGAGGTTCCCTCAGTTCCTATAATACCACTTGAACGTATTATCGGAGTCGTTCGCTCACTAAAGGAGGAGATTTTGCACAGCATAGGGTTGGATTCACCTCCACCACAACTAACTACTGACGCAGAAGGTTTCCTCTACTACAACGATAAATTATACATACCCCCTACTATGCGAACCAAGATCTTAGAATTGTCGCATGATGTACCTATGGCAGGACATATGGGTATGACTAAAACTCTCAATCTACTCACTAGGCAATTTTGGTGGCCAGACATGAAGACAACCGTAAAAAAGTTCGTTTCATCTTGTGATATCTGTGCAAGGTCTAAAATTGACAACATGAAACCATCAGGATTACTTTGTAGTTTACCGATACCCCACGTTCCGTGGGAAGTGGTATCCTTAGACTTCATAGTGGAATTACCACCTTCCAAAGGATTCAACACCATCTTGGTATCAGTGGACCATCTGACCAAGATGGCACATTTCACCCCTATCCGAAAACTACCTTCATCCAAACAAACAGCAGAATTACTTGTGAAACATGTCTTTAAGTTACATGGTATTCCAAAAACACTGCTGTCTGACCGTGGTTCACAATTTATCTCAAAGTTTTGGCTAGCTCTATGTCAGATACTGCGAATAGAGCGTAACCTCACTTCTCCCTACCACCCTCAGACCAACGGAAAGACAGAGAGAGTTAACCAGTGCATTGAACAGTACCTGCGTTGCTATACTTCGTATCTACAGGACGATTGGGCAGATCTCCTCCCACTGGCGGAATTCGCCTATAACAACGCTACTCATAGCACTACTAAGCAAAGTCCGTTTTACCTGAATTATGGGTTTCATCCCACACTCCTTCCTCCACGTATCTTACCATCAAGTAATCCAGTGGCATCTGATTATCTTGCCCAGATAAAGGATTCTCTGGGATTACTCAACAATACCATATCTCATGCTCATAGCCAACAAAAAAAGTACTACGACCTCCGTAGGAAACCCTCTCCCCAATATGCCATTGGGGATCTTGTTTGGCTTTCTACAAAAAATCTGAGACTAAAGATCCCTAGTAAAAAACTTGGACCTCTGTTTCTGGGACCTTTCCCAATAGAGAAGCTTATTGGTAAAGCTGCAGTACAACTCACATTGCCAGTAGACCTCAAGATACATCCTGTCTTCCATGTGTCTCTACTGAAGCCCCATGTTCCTAACCAAGGAATAAGGCCTACTATCTCACCTCCACCTCCTGTACAAGTGGAAGGTGGAGAAGAATTTGAGATAAAGGAAATTTTGGATTCCCGTTTCAATAGAAGAAGACTCCAGTATCTTGTACGATGGAAGAATTATGGGCCCCAAGATGACACCTGGCTGGATACCTCCGATATACATGCCCCTAGACTGATTCGCAATTTCCACTCGAAATATCTGGAAAAACCAGTTCTAGAGGCCTTCCGGAGCCGGCCTTAAGGGGGGGTACTGTAATGTTCCGGTACCTCTGGTACCCTTGCTTCCATATTTCTCCTCTCTTAATTGCGTCCCATCTTGTATAACAAAGGACGCATATACCTTTAAGACCGGATGACATCACTGCCGAGCGCCGCTATGAGCGGCTATTTCAATCGCCGGTTTGCTCTCACTCATCGCTCGTTCAAACCCACATGTTCATCGCACCTACGCCTGAGAAGTCGGAGCTGCTGACATACCTTCCTTGCTGAACTGAAGCCGGAAACCTCGCTGGTGATCCGTATCTCGCTACGGGATCACCCCTCTCCAATGGACACTGTTATTCCTAAACCTATCTAAGTGATAAGTACCCCGCAGGGGATTCTTGCTACCAATCTCCTACTGTCATCTACTGCAATTACCAAGACTATTTATCTATCTATTCACTATCACCTGCATAAGACTGTTAGCTCTTGGGACTACCTTGAACTATCCTTGCACTAGGTTACTCTGTCTAAGTATACTCCATCTGTGTCCTCTTACCATCTGCACTATACTTGACATCAGAACCTATCTGCTTTACCATCACCTGCAACTCTCCTAATACTACTTCTAGTGCTCACCATACAATAGCCTGTCTCTCATCTATATCCTTATATACTCTATCCCTCCATTAAACATCTATTGATATATATATAGTATATAACAGGCTGTACACGGTGATGAAGTCCTGAGAGTTGGATATGTTGTTCAACAGATTCTCTACAAGGCTATTGAGTGTAATAATTCTGCAGCTGTAAATCCATCCACAAACAAAAACGCATGAACGTTACAACTGCTCGCCATCGTGGAGCTCGATCGGCATTTGCCATTGAACAACAGAATTGGCAGGTCCGCCACTGGCGACCTGTGCTTTTCACAGATGAGAGCAGGAGTATGTGTGACAGACGTGGAAGGGTCTGGAGAAGCCGCTAAAAACATTATGCTGCCTGCAACCATGTTCAGTATGATGGGTTAGGTGATGGGTAAGTGATGGTCTGGGGAGGCATATCCATGGACTGACGCACAGACCTCTACAGTCTACACAATGGCTCCCTGACTTCCATTAGGTATCAGGAATAAATCCTTGCACCCATTGTCAGACCCTATGCTGGTGCAGGACAATGCCTGGCCTCATGTGGTGAGAGTAGGCAGCCAGTTCCTGGAGGATGAGGGAATTGATGCCACTAAATGGCCCCTACGCTCGCCTGACCTTAATCAAAGAGAACACTTCTGGGACATTATGTTTAGCTCCATCCGATGCCACCAGGTCATACCTCAGTCTGTTCAGGAGTCCAGTGATGCTCTGATCCAGATCTGGGAGGAAATACCTCCAGGACACCATCAGTCGTCTCATTAGGAGCATAAATGGTTGTAAAGCCAGTGCGTGTACTTAACACCTAGGCGCCGACTGCACGCAAATATGCAGCCTTTCTGCGGCCAGGCCTTGGCACCGTATATTTGCGTGCATTAGCGCCAATAGAGCTGTGCCGAGAGCAGGGGCCCTGCACTTAGGACTTTTCTGATCACGTGACTGCTATGACAGCCAATCACGGCAATGTAAAGATGGTACAGCGCCACTAAATGGAATAACTAACTAAAGGAAAGGAGGTGAACCAATGTCCATAAGTCCATGTGGAGGAAAAGGATTCAAATGCTGAAAATGTAGCCACAGATCCAACAAAATTCTTGCAAATGGAGTTTCTTGGCAGAGATCACACAAACAATAAAGGATGTACCCTTACCAGACAGTTGGACCCCCTGTTAAGGAAGGTCAAACAGGCGTGCAAAGTCAGTCACCAGAAACGAATAGACAACCTAATTCCTCTCCGAACAGCCACAGAACATCCGGATAGGACCATGGAACCGGTAGACCTCAATGGACTCCAGGTGTACATAGGGGATGACCTCCAATAATACAAATGAGGGCGCACATGGTGAAGTATGTACGGATTTTTATTAATAAAAGAAGGTAAAAAACTCACATGTAACTGCTTGATACAGGCATGTTAATCGATTGATTGGCCGCGGCTGGAACAGCGTGACTGCATGGGGGCTAGCGTAACTGACGCGTTTCGTCCTGCAAAGGCGTTTTCAAAGGCAAAAGCCCCCCACATGCAGCACGCTTTTATAGGATGCCCCTGATCGTTTGGAATGCGGCCATGTTGTCACTTCCGGTGCGTGATGACGCACTTCCGCTTCCGGTGCGCGATGACGCACTTCCGCTTCCGGTGCGTGATGACGCACTTCCGGTCGCGGCGTGCGTGATGACGCACTTCCGGTTTATCGATCAGCATCGCTGTGAGGCGATGCTGAACTTACAGAAGCCTGGCGTAGGAAGCTCAAGAAGGAGGCAGAGAAGACAGTCAGCAATGGAGGATGGAGGTCCTCCGACCGCCCAAGGCCAGCCAGAAAGGACCCATCACATCGCAAACCGTCCCCCCAAACCATAAACCAACATCCAGCCAGCAAATTGGGAATTGTGGTCCAACCACATTACAAACGATCTTATATGCAATGTGTAATTACATAATAAAAACAGGTAAATTTGCAACCAGGTTAAATACAAAAAACACAAATAAAAACAAGTGCATTATATATAAAACCAAATTAAATAAGTTACAAACCATAACATATGATAAAATTCAAACCCATCTGCATGCAATAAATTGAAGTTGAATAAATTGAAGGTCACATAGTATATATGAGGTACTATAGTACTCAATCTAGTACATTGCCCAGTGGTATCTATATATCAGCTGGGACAGCAAACCCTCCAAAACTGTTCAAAGTAAGGGAAGGAAAAATGGGATAAGCAAATTTGGCAGTAAAAAGGTGGTACTTCCTTAACGGTCTTACACCTAGGGGTACAGAAAAAAGTTCCCAAGCAGTGCACTCAAGATATTGTACTCGGATGCGGGGGGTTCTGGGACACGAGAGAAAAAGACAATAGACAACAAGTGGAAGAGTGTCTAGGAAGTCAATCTGCCAATCAGCTGTTGTTGATAAAGCAGTTGACATCCCAATCCACGTTGAGACCAAAGGGGGTGTAACACTTCAGGTCAAAAATCCACCTGGTCTCAAGTCGTGAGATCTCCCTCCTCACTTTGCTCCCCCTCCAGTGTGGGGTAAATTTGTCAATGGCTATAATCCTAGTCCCAGCAGCTTTTTTATGGTGACATTCCAGGTAATGTCTCGAAACGGAATGTTTCGGAAAACCTCGACGGATATTACCAAGATGTTCATTCACTCTAGTTTTCATGGCTCGGGTGGTCCTGCCCACGTACTGGTACCCGCACGGGCATTCCAGCATATAGACTACGTTCTCAGTTGTACATGTGATGAACGTGTCGATAGGGTAACTTTTCTGTGTGGCTTTGGAACGAAATGATAGAACCTTTCGTTCCTTTATGGCATTGGCTTTGCAAACCACACATCGCCTACAAGGGAAGAACCCTTTTATCTCAGGAAAGAGGTGAGTGGTCCTAGCAGGAGGGTCCACAATATTTGGTGCCACCCTGAGTCTCAAAGGCGGAGCGCCCTTAAACACCACTGTGGGACTTTCTCCAACAACAGGAGCCAACACTCTATCATTTTTCAATACATTCCAATGTCGGTTAAAGATTTTCCTGATATCCCGAAATTGGTGAGTGTATGGGGTCACAAAAGCGGTGGTGAATGCTGTATTAGGCTCCCTGTTAGCCCTAGAACCTGCTAGCATGCTTGTTCTATCTAGGCCAGCCATTTCCTGAATCGCTAAATCCAGTTCAGAGTTAGAGTACCCTTTATCTAGGAACCTCCCTTTAAGGACTCGTGCTTGCTGGAAGTAGTCCTCGATTAGGGTACAATTCCTACGGATCCTTGTAAACTGGCTTTTGGGCACCAACTTAAGCCACGAGGGGTGATGGTAACTGTCGGTCCCAATATAGCCATTACGATCCGTGGCTTTAAAAAAAGTTGTAGTTACCAATTCGCTACCTTTAACTGTAATGTTGAGGTCGAGGAAGTGAATATTGGATGAACTCGCCTCATGTTGTAGGCGTATCCCAAAGATGTTAGTGTTCAAATCCTCAAAAAACTGGGAAAGGGACTCGACGGTGCCATTCCAAATGAGAAGCACATCGTCGATGTACCTTTTCCACATCACTAGCTCATCACGTTGGTCCCTAAAGATGAAATCCTCCTCCCACTTTGCCATGAACAAGTTCGCCATGCCAATCACGGCAGTCACAAGCCCCACCTCCCAAAATGCCAAACTCTTTAAAGGGCCACGAGAGCCGGCGCAAGGGGCTTAATAAATTTCCCTATGTTCCACAGCGTATATGTTCTATAAAAAAAAAAAAAATGAGCTATATACCTTATTTAAGAGCAGCGCTTACCTGACCGCCTGCCCCTCTCCCGATCTAACTACAGCGGTAGGGGCTGAGAATCCCCCCACTGACATCAGCTGAGAGGAGAGTGGCCTGAGCATGGTGCATGCAAGAAGCGCCAGCTAGTAGCTCCAGGAGCGGCCCGACAGGATCGGTTCATGGCTGGATATTTTCCCCCAAGTGATGAACAGCTAAAAGGGAGGGGGGGTTGCATAGCGCAGGAGAAAGTCCCTTTAATACCTTTTTTTGCAGTGACTCACCCCCTGGCGATATGCCAATCCTGGTGGAAATAGGAGTCAGGATGTGTGTTGAGCAGCAAGGAGTAATGGAGTGAGATCTCAGCAGTGAAAGCGGGCTGTGAAGAGTGGACGTAAGGTGCGGAGAAGAAAGAGAGAGGGCAGTGTGTCAGGGAAGAAGGAGTAAGCGCAGGCACATAGTTATGTGCAGACGAAGAGTGTTTGTTAACCAACGGAGAAAGCCTATTTAGCCAAACCTATGAACAGAGAATACCTGTTGACTTTCCACGCCCACCACGAAGTGGCGCCAAATGGCTTATATAAACTGCTCTGCTGCACTAGGACCTTGCCTTATGGTCTACAGCTTCCTGCTTCCTGTTCCTGGTGTTTTACTCTGTTGCTGTCCTGATCCGTCTGACCACGCTTGAAGTCTGCCTGAACCGACCCCTGGCTTGCTCTTCAACAACGTCTCCGCTTTATCCTGCTGTCTGCCTGTCTGCTGTTGCCAACTACAGCCTGAACCTGACTACTCTGCTGCCTTCTGCTCTGTTCCTGACGTGCCTGCTAGTTACCGACCCGGCTTGCCCAACCCTGCTGTGTAACCGGCCATCCTTATTCCTGCTGTCTGCTTCCTGTCAGCCTGCCAAGTGTCTGCTGCCTGTGATCTGCCAGCCTGCTAAGCATCTGCTGCCTGTGACCAGTCAGTCTGCCAAGTACCTGCTGTCTGCGTCACAATCCAGCCTGCATCCAAGTACGCACGGATCTCACATCTGCAGCCTTCACCATCTGAACTTCTAGGCACTCATGCCACTCCAGGCTTCTGTGCCTCCTGTTTGCATTATCAGGGGTACTAGGCCGGAGGTGTAAGAGATCGCCTACCTCTTCACTGAGAGAGGGGCATCTCCCCTGGATGAGATCTGCCAACACATCACAGCATTGTCACAAGCCATTAAGGACTTACAAGAGGGGTACAACCAACTGGAAAATCGCATCCAGACACTTCCTGCACCAGCGACTGATGCGACTCCTGCTAATCCAGTTGCTTCTTCAGGAGCCACAGCTGCACCCACGGTCCTGATGCTGCCTCCAGAACCCAGAGTTCCTATGCCATAGAGGTTTTCTGGTGATTGTAGAAAATTCTGTGCATTTCGCGACGCATGTGAATTATATTTTGCTTTACAACCTCGCACCTTCTCCTTAGAGGCAACCAAGGTGGGGTTCGTCATATCATTACTTCAAGCCTGGGCTCACCATCTGCTGGAGAAAGCCAAGCTGTCCACCCTGACTCTCTTTTTTGATGCTATGGCACAACTCTATGAAGATCCTCAGCGATCCGCATCAGCAGAGGCGGCCCTTTCACTCGCTATAGCAAGGCCGCAGGGCAGTGGAAGATTATGTGACAGAGTTCAGGCGCTGGAGTGCTGACACCTGCTGGAATGATGCTGCCTTGCATTACCAGTTCCGCTTGGGCCTAGCTGAACCCTTAAAGGATGAACTGGCTCATGTAGGGGTACCCAGCTCACTGGAAGGACTTATTAATCTCTCTATCCAGATTGATCGCCGCCTAAGGGAACGAAGGTGGGAAAGGTCCTCCGGTCACGCCCGTCCGGTATGGATGCTGCCTAAAGCCCCGCCAAAAGCAAACATGGCTTCAGCAGCTCCTGCCTCACCCACAGCTGGGGAACCTGAGCCAATGCAATTGGGGCTGCTACGCACCTCTCTAACGCCTGAAGAACGTCAACGCTGCCAGCAGAACAACCTATGCCTCTACTGTGGGGAAGCGGGGCACTATGTGCGGAACTGTCCAGCAAAGTCACGTAAGAGTCTGACCATCTTACCGGTTAACCTGCCACCAGTGCCTTCTAGTTCCACTCATGTTTCTCTCCCTATCTCGTTCCAGCTTTCAGGAAGAACCGTTCCAGTCTCCGCTATAATTGGCTCAGGAGCCTGCAGCTGCTTTGTTGATCTGGCTTTTGCCACTCAGCATCAGATACCTTTGCAGCCCAAAGCCCAGGGACTTTCTGTATATCTGGCCCATGGTTCCAGCATAAGATCTGGAACAGTCACTCAACAGACTATACCTTTGCCAGTCCTAACCTCACCATCTGGTCATAAGGAACGGTTATGTTCGGACACTATTTCATCCCCTTTATTTCCAGTCATTGTGGGTATACCCTGGCTACAGGCACATAACCCCAGTATTGACCAGGTGACTGGCAAAGTGGACTTTCAATCTTCATATACAAAATGTGGGGTTCCCCTGGGGTGGGATTTTAAAGGCACAAAGCAGAATAATATACCAAAAAATTGAAAAAAAATACAAATTTTATAATTTGTATTGTTTTAAATTTTTTGGTATATTATTCTGCTTTGTGCCTTTAAAATCCCACCCTAGGGGAACCCCACGTTTTGTCTATTATCCAGGGATGTAACACATTTTTTAGAAACCCTACCAAGAGCATCCATTGTTTCAATCTTCATATTGTCATGAACACTGCCTCCCAGGACCTTCAGCTCCACCATTGGCCTTACTATGCATGGACTCTGATGCTGAATTACACCAAGTCGTCCCAGCAGTTTACCATGACTTCTTGGACGTATTTTGCAAACGCGGAGCTGACACACTTCCGCCTCACAGATCCTACGACTGCCCGATTCAGTTGCTGCCTGGGGCTGAAATCCCATTTGGACGAATCTATCCTCTGTCTGAACATGAACTAGAGACATTGAAAGAGTATATAGATGACAGCATGAGTAAAGGCTTCATGCGTCCCTCCACTTCACCAGCAAGGGGCAGGTATCTTTTTCGTGGAAAAGAAAGACCACTCTCTCCTGCCCTGTGTGGATTACCGTGAGTTGAATAAAATTACAGTCAAGAACCGGTATCCTCTTCCGCTAGTTCCAGAATTGTTCCAGAGACTTAGATTGGCAACAGTATTTACCAAGCTGGATTTACAGGGAGCTTATATTCTGGTACGCATTCGAGAAGGAGATGAGTGGAAGACGGCCTTTTCGTACCAGATTTGGGCACTTTGAGTATTTAGTAATGCCGTTTGGGTTATTTAATGCACCAGCAACCTTCCAACACTTTGTTAATGATATCTTCAAGGATTTTCTGGACATTTTTGTTATCGTTTATCTTGATGACATTCTGATTTTTTCTGTTTCTCTGGAGCTTCACCAAGGTCATGTCAAGAAGGTCCTCGGTCGGCTCAGGGTACATGGACTTTACGCCAAAGCAGAAAAGTGCAAGTTTTAACAGCAAAGCATTAAGTTCTTGGGGTTAATCATCTCTACTGAAGGCATCAAAATGGACCCACAGAAAGTTTCTGCCATATTAGAGTGGCCTGCACCATCAGACAAGAAGGGAGTCCAGCGCTTTGTCGGATTTGCAAATTTCTATCAGAAATTTATTAAGCGGTTTTCGGCCATTATCGCTCCCATCACTCAATTGACCAAGCAGGGCATTAGGTTCTGTTGGTTACCTGAAGCACAAGCTGCTTTTGAGACTCTAAAGGGACTCGTTACATCAGCACCCATTCTGAGCCACCCAGATCCAGCGTTATCCTTTGTTTTGGAAGTAGATGCATCCGAAAACGCAGTAGGGGCAGTTCTGTCACAGCCTCAGGGCCCAAAGACTCTGTTACACGCAGTGGCGTTTTTTTCATGTAAAATGTCCCCTGCTGAGAGAAACTACGATGTGGGAGATCATGAACTGCTTGCTATCAAATCGGCTCTGGAAGAATGGAGTTACCTCTTGGAAGGGGCAGCGCATCCCATTTTGATTTATACAGATCACAAGAATCTGGAGTACTTTAAGGCAGCCAAACGTTTGAAGCCACGTCAGGCCAGGTGGGCGCTTTTTTTTCAAGATTTTTGTTTCATATAACCTATAGGCCAGGATCAAAGAATGGCAAACCTGATGCTTTGTCCCGAATGACCCCAAATACCCACCTACTTCAGATACTATATTATCTGCAGGAAACTTTTTGTTGCTGCAAACAGATCTCTTTTCACAAATCAAGCAGGCCTCATTGGGGGCTCCCTCTCCACCTGGGAAAACACTAGCTGCTAGAGAAGGCTTACTGTGGTCTGGGGATAAGATATTTGTACCAGAGAGTGTCCGAGTAGTAGTTCTGGGACTATGCCACGATCATCCCTTGGCAGGACATTTCGGAGTTCACAAGACCACGGATCTGGTACAGCGCCTGTTCTGGGGGTCTATTTTGGACAAGGATTGTAAGGAATACGTGAGTTCTTGTACCATTTGTATTCGTAACAAGAGTAGCAGAAATAAGACCTGGGGTTTACTTAGGCCTCTTCCAGACCTCGATAGACCCTGGAGGATGATTTCGATGGACTTTGTGGTAGAACTACCAACATCTGAAGGGTGTTCAGCCATCTTTGTCTTGGTGGACCGGTTTCCCAAAATGGCTCACTTTGTGCCCTTTAAAGGGGTACCCTCCGCAATAGAAACAGCCAGAGTCTTTATAAAGGAAATTGTGAGGCTCCATGGTGTTCCTGGAAACATTGTTTCTGATCGAGGAGTACAATTCACGTCAAAGTTTTGGAGGGCTCTCTGTGAAACACTAAAGATAGAACTTTCATTTTCCTCTGCATACCACCCTCAGTGACCAACGGTCAGACGGAAAGAACTAATCAGACTCTTGAACAGTATATCCGTTGTTTTACTTCTTTTTCTCAGGATGACTGGGTTTCATTATTACCACTGGCTGAATTTGCATACAATAACTCAAGACACTCTGCTACAAAACAATCTCCTTTCTTTGCTAACTATGGCTTTCACCCTTTATTTCTGTCCGATACTGTTCCTGACTCTTCAAATCCAGCTGTACAAGACACCCGTGAATTTCTCCAACATAACAACAGAATCTTGCGGGAAACAATCTCTAAGCCACAGGAGGACAACAAGAGATTCTTTGATAAGAAGAAAAGGGGAGATTTAATTTTGAAACCAGGTGAGCAAGTCTGGTTGTCCACCACCAATCTCAAGTTGGCTTGTCCTATGAAAAAGCTTGGTCCCAAATTTGTGGGACCTTTTCCTGTAAAGAGGAAGACAAATGACGTTTCCTATGAACTTATATTGCCAGACTCAATGAAGATTCATCCTGTGTTTCATGTGTCTCTACTGAAACCCACAGTTTCTAATCCCTTTCCAGAACGGAATTCAGGTCCTCCTGAACCAGTGGTCATTAATGGCGAAGAGGAATATGAGGTAGAGGCAATTTTAGACTGTAGGAAAAGGAGGAATCACCTCCAATATCTGATCAAGTGGAAGGGCTATGGACCTGAAGAAAACTTGTGGGAACCAGAATCAAATGTTCACACCCAGGAACTAATTCAGGCCTTCCGCTGCAGGTACCCTGAAAAAGTTACTCAGTTGGGCATCCGGAGGCTGCCCGTAAGGGGGGGCAGTGTCAGGGAAGAAGAAGTAAGCGCAGGCACATAGTTATGTGCAGACGGAGAGTGTTTGTTAACCAAAGGAGAAAGCCTATTTAGCCAAACCTATGGACAAAGAATTCCTGTTCACTTTCCACGCCCACCACTAAGTGGCGCCAAATTGCCTAAATAAACACCTCTGCTGCACTAGGACCTTGCCTTATGGTCTACAGCTTCCTGCTTCCTGTTCCTGGTATTTTACTCTGTTGCTGTCCTGATCTGTCTGACCACGCTTGAACTCTGCCTGAACCGACCCCTGGCTTGCTCTTCGACAACGTCTCCGCTTTATCCTGCTGTCTGCCTGTCTGCCGTTGCCAACTCCAGCCTGAATCTGACTACTCTGCTGCCTTCTGCTCTGTTCCTGACGTGCCTGCTAGTTACTGACATGGCTTGCCCAATCCTGCTGTGTAACCGGCCATCCTTATTCCTGCTGTCTGCTTCCTGTCAGCCTGCCAAGTGTCTGCTGCCTGTGATCTGCCAGCCTGCTAAGCATCTGCTGCCTGTGACCAGTCAGTCTGCTGAGTACCTGCTGTCTGCATCACGATCCAGCCTGCATCCAAGTATGCAAGGACCTCACATCTGCAGCCTTCACCATCTGAACTTCTGCCACTCCAGGCTTCTGTGCCTCCTGTTTGCATTATCAGGGGTACTAGGCCGGAGGTGTAAGAGATCAGCTTCCTCTCCACGTCAGGCTCCATCTGCAGGTACATAACACAGTGGAGACGATTATGCAGCCAGACTGCAATCTCTTCACTTCTGGAGCACAACTCAGGCAGGAGAATGCGTATAATGAGGAGCATTACTGAGGACTGTTGTTGCACTGCACTGCTGTGGATTTGAGACTGAGCTCCTAATTTGGCAAGTACCATTACTTTGCAGATCCACAGACCCACGGTTAGGCTGGTCAGCCAGATAGCCCGCCGGCCATACAGCTGTGCTTTCCTGGGGCACCCGGGATCCAGGCTGAGTTCTGGGCGACATACAGTGAGACCTGGACTTGAGAAGAAGGATGATGATCCAAAGAGAAAACCGACGGCCAGGAGGGGGGTGAGTCCAAATTGCAAACAGTAAATTGTAAAGAGAAGTTTAGAGTCAAAAACTGCGATTCAGTGCTGAGGTTCATAGTTCATTCCTCCAGCTGCATCCAAACCGTATCACTGTAGGCATTAACTGACAGACTATCGGATTGCTGTGGGGAGATTTTTAACACATTGCTGAAGCACAGCTAAATGCTGAAAAATGGGAGAACTGGAGAACTGTTAGTTTGAAATGGAGAAGTTAGTCACTACTATTATAAAGAAACAGATCAAATGAGATCTGGGACCAAAGGCGACAAAGTATATGCATGGTAAAGATCGCTCAGTTTACAAAAAGAATAGGAGAATTGGGAGAATCAGTGGACTGTGTTGGTAAAAAATAGACAAGTTGTACTCATCTAGATTTTGAGTTATCTAGAGAAGAACAAAATTCTTCCTACAGGGCCAAATTATCTGTGCATGGTCTCTACTATATCCCTCCCGTACAGCCCTCTCTCGCCCCTCAACCCGCCCCCCCCCCCTTGCAGCCCCTCCCCCAGCCTTTGGGGGGGGGGTTTTCTCCCCCAAAATGAGCTTGAAAACAAAAAGGTAAAACCCTCAAAGCAAATACAGGAGCACTACAGGAGCATACAAGAAATAATGGACCCAGGAAGGGAGCCCACGGAGCCCAGGAAATGAAAAGCAACAAGGGGCTAATAATAAGAGGCCAGAAGAAAAGCAAGACAATCCATGGGAGAATCCGCGAATCAGAGGATGGTGATCTTGAAAGTCAGATGGAAGTAAGCAGGATGAAAGAACTAAATACAAGCCCCCAGTTCCCAACAAATAATTAAATAGCTGAGATGTTCAAAAAATTGGAGGACACCATTAAAAAAGAAGTGTCAACGTTGCATAAAAACTTGGGACAAACTGGTTTGTTTAAAAGAAAGAGGAAAAAATGGAGACTCAGGCGGGAGAAGTTGCAGATCTGAAAGAACAAGTGAATAATCTACAATTTGAACAAAAATGATTATTCTATAAAGATGAAGATCAGGAAAACCGGAATAGGAGACAACATTTAAGGATTCGTGGTCTACCAGAGGAAGAAAGAGAAGATCTGAGGGATAAGATGAGTAAAGTCTTTAACCCTCTGCTGGGTCGTCCAATAGAGTCCTCAATGAAATTAGAGAAGGTCCATAGGAAACCCCCATGTATATCAGCAGAAGCCCCCAGAGACATAATTGTAAGATTTCAGTGCTGAGAATAAAGCTTGAATCTGGAAAAAAAATTAGAGGAATAACAGCAATGGATTATTGGGGGGGGGGGGGGGAGCTGCAGGCATATGCAGATCTTGCCCCTGAAACCTTAAGTAGAAGAAGACTCCTGAAACCGCTTCTTGAACAGATGTGGACAGAAAATATAAAATACAATTGGGAGTTTCCAGCATGTCTTATAGGGCAGAAAGAAGAACTTTCGGTAAGATTAAGGTTTCCAGAAGAACTGACAGAGTTTTGTAGATACTTTCATTACTCCGGTTCCTCATACAGATGCTGCCAGACAGGAGAGATTTGAGCCTTTTCGATCTTTTGGCCTTGCCATCTGGAGGGTTGCCTGCTCTGTGTGTCCTGTTGGCCCTATGTCCCTCTCCCCCCAACTCCTGGAGAGACTGAACGGCACACTTTTTCCATTTTTTGAGAGTAGTATAGCATTTTTTCCACTTCAACGCACTTTTCCTTGATGGTCTGGATATGTGGACATGTGAAAACAGTAGGTTCCTAACAAGTGGACCTTGAGTATCTTTGAATTTACAGGCTGCTGCTGTGTCTTAACATGTCTGTGGGTTTGCAAAGAAAGAGCCGCGCTAAATTGACACAAAAGTAATAAAACCGTAAACATAGAAATAAACTGTGGCAGTGAGCAATTGAATCAAATCATAACATAATGTCCATATAAATAAACCGTGGCAGTAATCAATTGAATCAAATCATAACATAATGTCCATATAAATAAACCATATTAGGTATATAGATAAGGAAAGTAAAAGAGTCCAAATATATGTGCCAGGTGCAAGAAAGGAATCCTCCAGCACAATATTGTGACTTCTTCCACACTCAGTGCTGCATGCTAAGGCCACGCTATGCGCTTACCAGAGGGGAGAAAAAGATAGCTATTAGATGTAAACAAAGAAGAACTCCAATGGGATCCAATAGCTGGTCTAATGCCTAAGCCGGACCGGTCCGGCAGGGAGCCGCGATCTTAACCAGCCACCGCGATGCAGACAATCCGAGCCCGACACTCCCAAGCATGAACATAAAAGAAAGGGACCACAGATAGTGAAGTACGTAGGCACACACTTTATTAGAACAAGGTAAAAAACTCACATGTGATTAAGGAATAAAGCGCTAAATGTCGGCAGACTCCAACCAGATCACAGCCGCCCGACTTCCGGGTATCAAGTGGTGACGTCAGCATGCCTTCCCGACACGTTTGCTCATAGATGACGTCTTCCTGGGGACCTGGTTCCTGGGGACCTGGTGGTTCACGAACCGCAAGTTCGCGGCGGACCCCATTCACTTTAATGGCAGGCGAACATTAAAAACTTCCAGGTCATATTTGCAGCCACAAAATACTTACTAGCTGTACACACATAGTCCCACAACATGGACACTGACATACCAGAAGTATTGCTATTGGTAAAGTTACCATAAATGTTTTTATTTATTTTTTTCAGCCAAAAAATTAATTTATTTTTACTTTGTATTCTGTGGCTGGAGGTATATTAGGCATACACAGGATACAGAAGTAAGTGTCGGCCAGTACAGGCCCCAAAAATTAGCCAACGGGCGTTCACCTGACAGCAAAGAACTTTGTATTCTGTGGCTGGAGGTTGCTGTGTGGAGCAGGGACAGTCTGTATAGTGACACAAGTCGCTAGCTAATAGGTCCACAAAAGTATTTTGTCAGTGTAGGGAGAGGTTGCTGTGTGGAGCTGGGATAGACTGTAGCAATTAGGCATTCAACAGACATAAAAGGCCTTTTATGTCGCTGTATTTACCTAAGACAGGGACCATGAATTGTTATGGGTGGTGGCGGATATTTGTGGCCTGTCATGAGGAATTTGAATCAAACTTGGTCTACTGGTCACATGTGTTGAATTCTTTCGAGATCCATGCCTTATTCATTTTTAGAAATGTGAGGTAGTCAACACTGTCAGGAGCTAGGCGAGTGAGTTTATCGGTCATGATCCTTTTGGGGCAGGACACTGGATGAGGGGCAAGCCAACAGTTCCATTGCAAATTGTGCAAGCTCTGGCCAGAGGTCAAGCCTGCCCACACAATAGTTCAGGGGTTCATCACTTCTCAGAGCGTCCTCATTGGCTGTTAACCCGATGTAGTTGGACACCTGTCGGTCTATGCGTTCCCTGATGCTGGAGCCTTTGCAGTCAACGCATAAGTCGCAGTAAGCCCAACACTCACCTAGGGACGATCCACTGGACGGATGGAAAATAGGGTTTCCATCCGTCCAGATTTGACGGATCGGATTGGATCGGATGTTAGCAGACATGACTCCACTGACATCCGATGCCCCATAGACATGCATGGGGGGACCGTTCAGATCCGCACAGCAAACGGACAGGCGGATCTGAGCGGTCCGCCTGTGTGAAAGCGGCCTAAGAAGGCACCTGGACTCCCATCACCGAGCCCAGTGGGAGCAACTCCATCAGAACCCAAAGCCACACTCCAGGCTCTCACCGTCCAGTCTCTTCTCCTTCTCCTCTCTCCTCACAATTGTCTTCCACTCCACCTTCCATCATGCCGTCCTCATGTTTTTCTAGAAAAAGGCAGGCTTCTATGGCCCAAATATTTGTACGTAAAAAAATGATGACGTTGGATAACCCTATAACCCTCTTGCCCAACGGTTGACCGCTGGCTTGTCGGAACTGATAGACCGCCAACTACTGCCATATAAACTGGTGGACTCAGAGGCCTTTAAAAAATTTGTGGCCATTGGAACACCACTAAGGAAGGTCCCAGGAAGGAAATATTTCTCGCAGAAGAGCATCCCAGGACTATATGGCCATGTTCAGCGGCAAGTGAATCTATCTCTGGCACACAGTGTCGGTGCCAAGATACATCTGACCACAGACAAGTGGTCTAGCAAACACGGGAAGTGAAGGTATATAACTTTTACTGCCCACTGGGTGAACCTTCTGACGGCCATCAAGCATGTAACCCGTGGCACCCGTGTAGATTTGGTTTTACCGCCACGGATTGCATGCAGGCCTGCCTCTTCTCCTCCTACTCCATCCTCCCTCTCCTCCTCGGCTGACTCCTCCTTTTCCACTGCGCCGCCCAAGCTCCCCAGAACCTATCCGACATGCCAGGTGAGACGTTGCCATGCTGTGCTGCGTCTGTTGTGCCTGGAAGCCAAGAGCCACACTGGTCCTGCACACCTTTCAGCTTTGCGTTCACAGGCAGATCAGTGGCTAACACTGCTCAATTTGGCAGTTGGTAAAGTGGTGTGCGATAACGGTGCCAATCTGCTGAGCGCGCTGAAACAGGGCAAAATTACACACGTGCCATGCATGGCACACTTCCTGAACTTGGTCATGCAGTGATTCATTGTCAAATACCCTGGGGTCCAGGACATCTTGCAGCAGGCCAGGAAAATCTCGGGCCATTTCAGAAGATCTTACACAGCCATGGCTCGCCTTGCTAACATTCAGCTGCGACACGACTTGCCCGCCAGACGTCTTATTTGTGACTACCCGACGCGATGGAACTCAACCTTGTATATGCGTCAATGCGTTTCGCCCTCCTCCAAGGCGTTATCACAGACGTATGTGATAACGCCTTGGAGGAGGGTGAAACGCATCGATGCAATTTCCGGTCCTACGCTTGCTGTGACGTCATTTCCGGTAGCGGTCCAGGGGAGCCCCAGCACACCGCAATCTGAATGATCTTACATATCAGTTAAATGACTGTTCCAGCCTGCTATTTCTCATACGAAATGTGAGTGACCCATTTATGTTCTTCTAAAAAAAACGTTATCCTATCAGTATTACACTATTGTGAGCCTTTCCTTCCTTATATGGTCCTTATATCCTGCTGAGTTCACCCATTGGAGGTTCCCTTTGCGGCTCTGACCATTTTAGAGGATATTTGCCTGGATTCCTTACTGGACTAAGCTTGTGTGACCCTTACACAGTATTTATTATGGGTCCATTTTGTCCGGTAAGTGGAACATCCCGGGGGAGAGGAAAGTCACATTTTTTCACCACAGTGTCAGCATGATCCTGCACAGATTTTCCAGCACTTAAGCACTTTTCATGAACTATTTTTCACTGGCTACTTGCTGAAGCACTTTGGAATTTATATGCTATGTTTTGATGGACTTTTTTGTCACATTTTAAGGATTTTTATATTTATTGCACTGGGTGTATAATATTGATTCCTTACTATTTATTACACAGGGTTTAGTACATATCTGTCTCATATTTATATATTTATATTTATTTATTGCTGATGATTCATTGTCACAACTTCCCACTTTGGCTCCGGCCTGGTGCTCCTGCCCTACCCCTACCACCCCTGCGGAAGGGCCTGCCTCTTCCTCTGCCTGTCATTTTTTAAATGACCCTGTGACAAAAGTCTCTAGAGAAGCGCAGTATATGTGGAAGAAGGTATATAACACCCCGCTTCAAACTGTCGTTTTGGGGCACCACTGGTATATAACACAAGTTATAATACTTTTTTTCCCAGTAACTTTTGTCACTGTGTGTAGCAGAGTTAACGCAGCGAAAGAGGCAAAATTTCTGCAGTACCCATATACACTATTATGAAAGTATAACACCCCGATTCAATCTGTCGTTTTGAGGGGCCACTGGTTTATCACACCAGTTATGAAAAATATTTTCTAGTATAAAAAGATTAAAAAATATATATATATATATATATATATATATATATATATATTCTAGTAACTTTTGTCACTGTGCGTAGCAGAGTTAACGCAGCAAAAGAGGCAAAATTTCTGCATTACTCCCTACACTGACAAAAAGCAGAATGTAAAAATGGCAGCCAGATCAGGTCTCTTTATAAGGTAGGGGGTATGTCCATGTGCTGAAATGTCTCAATTGGCTGTCCTGTACCACCTGATGGATGTGTCATGGGTCAAAGTTCTTCACAATGTAAAATAATATGGCCGCTGCGAACATCGCCATATGTTTGCATGATCAGCGGACAAGCGAACGAGCAAAGTTTGCCGCGAACTGACCGCCGGGCGAACCGCAAGGTTATCTCTACCAATAAGGGCTCCAATGTCAGAATGAATATTAGAGGGGATAAAAGGACAACCCTGCCTCATGCCATTTCTCAGCTCAAAAGCCTGTGACAGAGTCCCATTTATCTTAACTGCTGCCATTGGTCTTTTACATAACATTGTAATCCACTGAAACATTCTCGGTCCAATACCCAAATCTTCCAATGTTGCTATCATAAAACTCCAATCCACTCTGTTAAAAGCTTTTTCCGCGTCTGACAAAAGGGGAGCTGGTGGACCTTTTTTCATTTTTTGTTTAACCACTTGCCGACTGCCCACAGTATATTTACTGCGGCAATCAGCCCCTCCTGGGCAAAGTGATGTAGTACTACGTCGCTCACCCAGGAGCCTGTAGGGGGCGAGCGCGCGCGTCCCCGCCCCCGCTCATTCACGGCCATCCCTGCGCGAGTGACCGGCGGCTCCGATGTCCGCCGGCCACTCGCGATCTCCCGCTGGAGAGGGAGAAAGGCAGGTGACTAATGTAAGCAAAGCCACCTGTCATTCTCCCTGGTGTAACTGCAGAGATCATACGATCCTGCTATGTAGGATCGTATGTCTCTGTGGTTACATCACAAGCCACACCCCTTGACAGTTAGAATCACGCCCCTGGGGACACACTTAACCCCTTTATTACTAATAAAGTTAACCCCTTCCCTGCCAGTGTCATTTTTACAGTAACAGTGCATATGTATAGCACTGATTACTGTAGTAATGTCACTGGTACCCCCAAAAGTGTCAAAAATGTTAGTCAGGGGTCCGATCTGCCCGCCGCAATGTCGCAAGTCCCCCAAAACAAAAATCGCAGATTGCCGCCATTACTAGTTACAAAAAAAAAAAACAATAAAAATGACATAAATCTTTCCCTTAGTTAGTAAACGCAATAACTTTTGTGCAAACAAATCAAAATACGCTTATCGCTATTTTTTTTACCAAAAATATGTAGCAGAAAACAAATTGGCCTAAATTGTTAAAAAATTTAGATTTTTACATTTTTTGGGGGGAATTTCATATAAAAAATGTGAAAAATATTGTTATTTTTTTAAAATTGACGCTCTTTTTTTGTTTATAGCACAAAAAATAAAAATCGCACAGGTGATCAAATACCACCAAAAGAAAGCCCTGTTTGTGGGGAAAAAAGAACGTCAATTTCATTTGGGTACATCATCGCACGACCACGCAATTGTCCGTTAAATTCACACAGTGCCGAATCGCAAAATAGGCCAAATCCTCCTGGGCTTAAGTGGTTAAGTAGCAAAGATCCTATCCCATGACATATCCCTTCTCTACCTGATACAAACCCCACTTGATCCATGTGTATCCATTCTGACATCAGACCCTCCAACCTTGTGGCTAATATTTTAGCATATAGCTTTATGTCAATGTTTATTAATGATATCGGTCTATAACTAGAGAATTGTGTGGGCCCTTTATCTTCCTTAGGTATTACTGTAATGTGGGCTAACGCTGCTTCCTGGCCAATTTCCCTTCCATCCTTCAGTGAGTTCCAGTATTTATCTAATTTGGGGACAAGTATATCTTTAAATTTTTTATATTAAATTACCAAGAAACCATCCAGCCCCAGCTCTTTCCTATAACTAGATCTTTCACGGCTTTTAGGATTTCTTTCTTAGAAATATCTCTTTCTAAATCTGTCAGTTCTCCTTCTTTTAATTTAGGTAACTTGGCTTCTTTTAAATACTCTCTTATCTTTACTTTTCTTTCTAAGTCATTAAACTTTTCCCCCTCTGATCTTACCGCATATACTAAAAAACTTCCGGAATTCTTCAACTATTTCCTTTGTTGAATATACTTAATCTCCCATCCTATTTGTAATTCTCTATATAGCCTATTCCTCTTCCTTATTATGTTCGCCAAGTATTTCCCTGGTTTATTTTCCCATTGATATCCAGCTTTATGTACACTATTAAAAGTTCTCCTAGTTACCTGCTCCCTTAATGTATTTAATTAATCTCTTTTTAACACTAGCAGCTGGTGAATTTCCTTTTCATTTCCCTTATTATGCCTTTGTTCTACCTCAAAATGTTCCTTTAAATTTTATTTTATATCATTCAGCCTTTCTCTCTTTTTTTTTTTTGAGCCCTGATTAATATTAAAACCCACCTGCTAGAAGCTTTGTGTGATTCCCATATCGTAGCCAAGTGACAATTATTTTTGACCGATGAGGTTATTGAAAAAATTGTTACCGAGACCAACCGGTACAAAGAGCAACAATGCGCTACGTATTGGAGGTTTGCAAAATGCAGAAAGTGGGAACCAGTGACCAAAGATGACATTTGGAAATTTCAGGGCCTAATAATTATTCAGGGAGTGGTGGGGAAACCCCTGCAGAAGTGGTATTGGACAACCAATACATTACTTGCCACTCCATTCTTTGGCTCGGTCATGTCGGAATACAGATTTTCCCTCATATTGAAATATCTCCACTTTGAAAATAATGAATTTGATGAAAATACTCATCCTGCACCAAAACTAAAAAAAATTTGGGAAGTATAGCAAATGATTCTTCATAATTTCCAATGGAGCTATGTGCCAGAAAGAGACATCAGCTTAGATGAAAATCTAATGGCCTACAAGGGAAGGCTCAGCTGGATGCAATACATTGCATTGAAGAGGGCACTATTTGGCGTAAAATCCTACATGCTATGCGAATCGTCAACTGGCTACATTTGGAATTTAGTGATATACACTGGAAAAGGAACATAATTTGATGAAAAATACAGTAATTATGGAATGGCAACATCTTCTGTTCTTTCACTAATTAAGCCATTGCTAAATCAGGGCTATTGTGTAACACCGGACAACTTTAATACATTTCCTGAACTTTGAGGTTCTACTGCACAACAAAACCGATGCCTATGGAACTGGAAGGGCTAACCGGTGCGACATGCCGCCAATGTTTGGCAAAAAGAAGCTCAAGACAGGAGAAATGGTTGCCTGGCAGAAAGGCAAAATTATAGCACTGCAGTGGAGGGACAAGAAAGATGTGTGCCTAATGAGTACAGTGCATAACACCTCCACTGTTATGGAACGCATGAAAGGTGGGAAAGAAGTCATGAAGCCACAAGTAGTGATAGACTACAACAAAACCATGGGAGGTGTCGACAGAGCCGACCAAGCAATGAAATTCTACCCAGCTATGAGGAAGCAGCAAAAAATACTATAAGAAGATCTTCAGACATCTTCTTAAGCAATGCATACATTCCGCTTAAAAAAGAGTGACAAGCCTGTGATTCATGCAGACTTTATTTGGAAAGTTGCCAAATAAATCTTTGAGTCACCAAACACTATCAATGGCTGTTAACAGTATCACTATCACTGGCTGTGTCTGGACGTCGTGCTGTAGGCGTTGTCAACCCGGAACGCCTGACTGGTCCTCACTTCATGGATTACATCCCACCAACTGAGAAAGTCAGCACTTACAAGGATGTGCATGGTTTATTGCTCGAAGAGAGGACAGTGGAAAGAAAATAAGAAAACAAACCAGATTCTATTGTCCCGATTGTAACGTCGGACTTTGTGCAGTCCCATGTTTCAAAATATTTCATACTCGAGATATTTACTAAACCTTTATTACAGTAACTAGTAATATCACACCCCTTGTTTGTACACATTTAAGTGTTTTTGGTTTGATTATATTATAGAATAAAATGTATTATTTTTATTTTATTATAATTTATGATTTTGTGTTTCAAACTTTATCATACCGACTCTAGACTCTTGTTTGGGCTGATTGAAGTGAGTTATTCCTAAGAATTACAGGCCTAAAATATAAAAACACACATACACACACACACACACACACACATATATATATATATATATATATATATATATATATATATATACAGTGCCTTGCGAAAGTATTCGGCCCCCTTGAACTTTGCAACCTTTTGCCACATTTCAGGCTTCAAACATAAAGATATAAAACTGTCATTTTTTGTGAAGAATCAACAACAAGTGGGACACAATCATGAAGTGGAACAAAATTTATTGGATATTTCAAACTTTTTTAACAAATAAAAAACTGAAAAATTGGGCGTGCAAAATTATTCAGCCCCCTTAAGTTAATACTTTGTAGCGCCACCTTTTGCTGCGATTACAGCTGTAAGTCGCTTGGGGTATGTCTCTATCAGTTTTGCACATCGAGAGACTGAAATTTTTGCCCATTCCTCCTTGCGAAACAGCTCGAGCTCAGTTCTTTCCACAGATTCTCGATTGGATTCAGGTCTGGACTTTGACTTGGCCATTCTAACACCTGGATATGTTTATTTGTGAACCATTCCATTGTAGATTTTGCTTTATGTTTTGGATCATTGTCTTGTTGGAAGACAAATCTCCGTCCCAGTCTCAGGTCTTTTGCAGACTCCATCAGGTTTTCTTCCAGAATGGTCCTGTATTTGGCTCCATCATCTTCCCATCAATTTTAACCATCTTCCCTGTCCCTGCTGAAGAAAAGCAGGCCCAAACCATGATGCTGCCACCACCATGTTTGACAGTGGAGATGGTGTGTTCAGGGTGATGAGCTGTGTTGCTTTTACGCCAAACATAACGTTTTGCATTGTTGCCAAAAAGTTTGATTTTGGTTTCATCTGACCAGAGCACCTTCTTCCACATGTTTGGTGTGTCTCCCAGGTGGCTTGTGGCAAACTTTAAACGACACTTTTTATGGATATCTTTAAGAAATGGCTTTCTTCTTGCCACTCTTCCATAAAGGCCAGATTTGTGCAGTATACGACTGATTGTTGTCCTATGGACAGAGTCTCCCACCTCAGCTGTAGATCTCTGCAGTTCATCCCGAGTGATCATGGGCCTCTTGGCTGCATCTCTGATCAGTCTTCTCCTTGTATGAGCTGAAAGTTTAGAGGGACGGCCAGGTCTTCGTAGATTTGCAGTGGTCTAATACTCCTTCCATTTCAATATTATCGCTTGTACGGTGCTCCTTGGGATGTTTAAAGCTTGGGAAATCTTTTTGTATCCAAATCCGGCTTTAAACTTCTACACAACAGTATCTTGGACCTGCCTGGTGTGTTCCTTGTTCTTCATGATACTCTCTGCGCTTCAAACTGACCTCTGAGACTATCACAGTGCAGGTGCATTTATACGGAGACTTGATTACATACAGGTGGATTCTATTTATCATCGCCAACAGGAAGGAGATTGCTGAAACCGGAAGCAGGACTGTGTGTGTGCGTGCGTGTGTGCAGAGAGAGGAGAAGGTGCTGCGGGAGATCTCCGGGAAACGAGGGGTCCGGTAACAGAAGGGGAGGATCATCTGAGCGGCGGCAGAGGCAGATCATCTGAGCGGCAGCAGAGGAGGACTAAAGGACTGAGTACCCCCCCCCACCCCTCAGAAGAGCGGCGGCGGCGTCCGGGCTAGAACCCCCCCCCTGTAAGGAAGCGGGCGGCAAGCGGACCGTTATCACTTCCCCCCCTCCCTTGTGCGGCGGCGGCGTCCGGTGCTAAGACCCCCCCCTTGTTGCGGGCGGCGTGCGGGAACCCCCCCCCCCTCCCCACAGAGAGGAGCAGAGGAGACTAGCTGACAGGGATTGACCGAGGGAGGCAGGGTGCTGTGAGGAGACTGACTGACTCACCGTCAGGAACTGCTAGTGACAGCCTTAAAGGGACACACACTAGGTAAGTAAGACTGGTGACTTAGATTGTACAGTGACTGAGGGGGAAGTGTAGTACCTGAGTATCTGTGAGTACCTAGTGCTACCTGAGTGTACTGTGAGTGGGTGCGTCTGACCGGGCTGCGACTGAGTGTTGTGCGTCTGACCGGGCTGCGACTGAGTGTTGTGCGTCTGACCGGGCTGTGCGACTGAGTGTTGTGCGTCTGACCGGGCTGTGCGACTGAGTGTTGTGCGACTGACCGGGCTGTGCGACTGAGTGTTGTGCGTCTGACCGGGCTGTGCGACTGAGTGTTGTGCGTCTGACCGGGCTGTGCGACTGAGTGTTGTGCGTCTGACCGGGCTGTGCGACTCAGTGTTGTGCGTCTGATCGGGCTGTGCGACTCAGTGTTGTGCGTCTGACCAGGCTGTGTGACCCAGTGTTGTGCGTCTGACCAGGCTGTGCGACTCGGTGTTGTGCGTCTGACCAGGCTGTGCGACTCAGTGTTGTGCGTCTGACCGGGCTGTGCGACTCAGTGCTGTGCGTCTGACCGTGCGACTTAGTGTTGTGCGTCTGACCGGGCTGTGCGACTCAGGGTGGTGCGTCTGACTGGGCTGTGCGACTCAGTGTTGTGCGTCTGACCGGGCTGTGCAACTCAGGGTGGTGCGTCTGACTGGGCTGTGCGACTCAGGGTGGTGCGTCTGACTGGGCTGTGCGACTCAGTGTTGTGCGTCTGACCGGGCTGTGCGACTTAGTGTTGTGCGTCTGACCGGGCTGTGCGACTTAGTGTTGTGCGTCTGACCGGGCTGTGCGTCTGAGTGTGTGCGTCTGACCGGGCTGTGCGACTCAGTGTTGTGCGTCTGACCGGGCTGTGCGTCTCAGTGTTGTGCGTCTGACCGGGCTGTGCGACTCAGTGTTGTGCGTCTGACCGGGCTGTGCGACTGAGTGTTGTGCGTCTGACCGGGATGAGCGACTTAGTGTTGTGCGTCTGACCGGGCTGTGCGACTCAGTGTTGTGCGTCTGACCGGGCTGTGCGACACAGGGTGGTGCGTCTGACCAGGCTGTGCGACTCAGTGTTGTGCGTCTGACCGGGCTGTGCGACTTAGCGTTGTGCGTCTGACCGGGCTGTGCGACCTAGGGTTGTGCGTCTGACCGGGCTGTGCGACTTAGCGTTGTGCGTCTGACCGGGCTGTGCGACTTAGTGTTGTGCGTCTGACCGGGCTGTGCGACTCAGTGTTGTGCGTCTGACCGGGCTGTGCGACTCAGTGTTGTGCGTCTGACCGGGCTGTGCGACTCAGTGTTGTGCGTCTGACCGGGCTGTGCGACTCAGTGTTGTGCGTCTGACCAGGCTGTGCGACCGAGTGTTGTGCGACTGACCGGGCTGTGAGATTGTGAGTGTTGTGCAACTGAGTGTCAAGTGAGTGAAGCAGAGTACCAGAGGGTGAGAAGGTAGAGTTAGGAAGCCAGGAAATAGCCACATAGGATAGACTTAAATTACTGAATACCCATTAGATTAGACTCGGTGTACATCTTGTGATATGTATGCGTTCCTCGGACATGTGATTGAGGGCGAATACAAATGCGCAAAATGTAAGCACGTTGCTTCCCTGGAAGCTCAGGTCCTGAATCTAGGGAAGCAGCTGGCAACACTGAGACGAATGTCCATACCGGAGGAGAGCCAGGATTGTACCAGTCAGGTGCAGGCAGGGGTCTGCACAGAGGTGGGCGGAGTATCGGAGGTGCAGGCATCAGAGCAGAGTAGAGGGGTGACAGTTAGGAGGGGTAGAAGGGGACAAGGCAAGGAGGCTGATCCTGGGCTGGAGCACCCCAATAGATAGGCCCCGTTGTGTGATGTTGGGGAAACCAGTCAGGGACCAGCATTGCTGGAACAGAGTGACGCACCTAGCTGCCAGGGGAAGAACTCCTCCAGTGAGGCCGGGAGAAAGGGAAAGGAAAGACAGGTGCTGGTGGTAGGGGACTCAATTATTAGAAGGACAGATAGTGTAATCTGTGACAAAGACCGTGTGCGCCGAACAGTCTGTTGTTTGCCGGGGGCTCGGGTTCGGCACATCGCGGATCGGGTGGACAGATTACTGGGTGGGGCTGGGGAAGACCCAGCTGTCATGGTACACGTGGGTACCAATGACATAGGCAGAGGAAGACGGAGAGTCCTAAATGATTTCAGGGACTTAGGCGCTAAGTTGAGGACTAGGACCTCCAAGGTAGTATTTTCCGAAATACTACCTGTACCTCGAGCCACACCAGAGAGGCAGCGGGAGATTAGGGAAGTTAACGAGTGGCTGAGGAGCTGGTGTAGTAAGGAGGGTTTCGGGTTCCTGGAGAACTGGGCCGACTTCTCAGTCGGTCACCGGCTCTTTGGTAGGGACGGATTGCACCTAAATGGGGTGGGTGCAGCCGTACTGGGTGCGAGGATGGCCAAAAAGTTAGAGGGGCTTTTAAACTAGGGAATGGGGGGGAGGGTACAGATGTAGAATTAGCCAGTGGAAAGCAAGTTTCAGAGGGCAGAAATGGGGGCATTAGCGGTAGAGTGTTCGGAGCTCCTATACCCAGGGTGGGTACGGGGAAAAATCAAGAGAGCAGCCTAAAAACATCAAATGAGGATAAATGTAACCAATCAAAATTACGAGGCTTGTATACCAATGCCAGAAGCCTGGCCAACAAGATGGGAGAGCTGGAGCTGCTGATGTTTGAGGAGGACTTAGATTTTGTGGGGAAAACAGAGACTTGGTTTGACAGCTCTCATGACTGGATGGCGACCATTCAGGGGTATTCCCTTTATCGCAGGGATAGAGAAGGTAAAAAAGGGGGAGGGGTATGTCTATATATTAAGAACAGTATACAGGTGAATATGAGGGATGATATTAATAATGGAGCTATGGACGAGGCAGAATCCCTATGGGTAGAGCTTCAAAGGAAAGGCACGGTGGGGAAGGTAATATTGGGCGTATGCTATAGGCCCCCAAACCAGAGGGAGGAGGGTGAGGCGGACCTCATGTTACAGATAGGATTGGCAGCAAGGATGGGAAATGTCATTATAATGGGGGACTGTAATTATCCAGATATAGACTGGGCAGAAGGAACCGCACACTCAGCCAAGGCTCGGCAGTTCCTAAATGTTTTGCAGGACAATTTCATGGGTCAGATGGTGAATGCACCGACAAGAAACAATGCGGTACTTGACCTACTGATTACCAACAATACAGACCTGCTCGCGGATATAGAAATACGGGACAACTTAGGGAACAGTGACCATAGGTCAATTGGTTTCAGTATTAATTACAGTAATAGGAAACACAAGGGTAATATAAGGACACTGAATTTCAAAAGAGCCAATTTCCCTAAACTGCGCTCGCTGCTAGAAAATATCGAATGGGATAGAACCCTGGGAACAAAGAACACGGAGGAAAAATGGGAGTGCTTCAAGAGCATACTTAACAAGGGGGTGGGCTAGTGCATTCCACAGGGAAATAAATTTAAAAGAGCGCAGATAGGGGGCACACTCAGAATGGAAAAGGTTATATACCAACATAGGGGATCTCCACAAAAATTCTCTAAAATATGGGGTGTATGGCTGAGCTGCCCGGGAATGGCCCCTACTGACCTCATCCTGGACCGTTTATTATCCTGAGTATGCAAATATGGGTTGGGGCTGATGGGGGATGATTGCATGAGGCCCTGGGGTGGAATGGAGGGACATGATGATGATATTGTACCAGTTGCCGCTGCTTGGGGCTGTCTGTCTGCTTTAAGGGCGACTGTGGTGTAATTGTTTTGCATTCTATTTTCTATGGTGATGTTGTTTTCATGTTACTATGCTTGTACCGTGTATTGCTGTTTCATTGTGGTTCTGTGAATTTCTCTCAATAAAGATGTTTTCTGATTTAAAAAAAAAAAAAAATTTAAAAGAGCAAAACTAAACCCTGGGTGGCTAAACTCCAACATAAAAATGTATATTAGAGCTAAAGAAAAGGCCTTCAAAAAATACAAGACTGAGGGGTCATTGGCAGCATTTAAGCACTACAAAGAGTGTAATAAGAAATGTAAAGACGAAATCAGGGCGGCTAAAATAGAACACGAGAGACATATAGCGGAGGAGAGTAAAAAGAACCCCAAGAAGTTCTTTAAGTATATAAACAGTAGGAAAGCGAGGCCAGAGCACATTGGCCCCATAAAAGATGATAAAGGAAAAATGGCCACAGAGGACAGAGAAAAGGCGGAAGTGTTAAATAATTTCTTTTCTTCAGTCTTCACAAAGGAATCGGGGGGCTACACGAACCTTGCTTGTAAGGCCGAACTAAATAATACACCTCAGGAAGTGCCGCCATGGCTAACAGAGGATAGACTTAGAGCTAAACTAGAGAAACTTAACATAAATAAATCCCCGGGACCGGATGGCTTGCACCCGAGGGTTCTTAATGAGCTCAGCCAGGTGATTGCCAGACCATTATTCTTGATCTTTAAGGATAGTTTACAGATGGGTATGGTGCCAGCTGATTGGAAAAAAGCCAACGTGGTACCAATATTTAAAAAGGGGCCGCGATATATCCCGGGTAACTATAGGCCGGTCAGCCTAACATCTGTAGTCTGCAAAATTTTGGAGGGGATGATAAGGGACCACATACAAGACTTTAGTAATGAAAACGGTATTATAAGTAGTAATCAGCATGGATTCATGAAAAATCGTTCGTGCCAAACCAATCTATTAACCTTCTACGATGAAGTGAGCTGCCACCTAGATAAAGGAAAGTCTGTGGATGTGGTGTATCTGGTTTTTGCAAAGGCCTTTGACACCGTTCCCCACAAACACTTACTGTTCAAACTAAGGAAGGTAGGTATGGACCATAAGGTGAGTACCTGGATAGAGAACTGGCTCCAGGGGAGAGTACAGAGGGTGGTGATTAATGGGGAGTACTCGGATTGGGCGGGTGTGGAAAGTGGGGTCCCCCAGGGTTCTGTCCTGGGACCAATCCTGTTTAATTTATTCATAAATGATCTAGAGGAGGGGATATCGAGTACAATCTCAGTATTTGCAGATGATACTAAATTAGGCATGCCAATATCTTCTATGCAGGATGTGGAAACCTTGCAAGCGGACCTGAACAAAATAACGGGGTGGGCAACTACATGGCAGATGAGGTTTAATGTTGAAAAATGTAAAGTAATGCACTTGGGGGCCAGAAACCAGAAAGCAAGCTACTCACTAGGGGGGGAACCTCTGGGTGAGTCTAGGATGGAAAGGGACCTGGGGGTACTGGTAGACAACAGGCTTGGCAGTGGCATGCAATGCCAAGCCGCCGCAAGCAAAGCCAACAGAATACTGGGATGTATAAAAAAGGGGATTCACTCCAGAAATAAAGAGATTATTCTTCCACTCTACAAGACTCTGGTCCGGCCACATCTGGAGTATGCTGTCCAGTTCTGGGCACCGCTCCTCAGAAAGGATGTGCTGGAAATGGAGAGAGTCCAGAGAAGTGCAACAAAAATAATTAGGGGAATGGAGGACATCAGCTATGAGGAAAGACTACAAGCACTGAACCTATTCTCTCTGGAGAAGAGACGATTGAGGGGGGATATGATATCAATGTACAAATACTGTACTGGCGACCCTAGCATAAGGAACAAACTATTCAGAGAGAGGAGATACAATAAGACACGTGGCCACTCACTAAAACTTGAGGAAAGGCGGTTTAACCTTAAAGTGCGTAAGGGGTTCTTCACTGTAAGTGCGGTAAGGATGTGGAATTCTCTTCCACAAGCAGTCGTATCAGCAGGGAGCATTGATAGTTTCAAAAAACTATTAGATGGGCACCTTAGAGACCACAACATACAGGGGTATACAATGTAAGGTTAAAAGCAAACACACACACACATCATAGGTTGAACTGGATGGACTGATGTCTTTTTTCAACCTCACTAACTATGTAACTATGTAACTATCATTAGTCATTTAGGTCAACATTGGATCATTCAGAGATCTTCACTGAACTTCTGGAGAGAGTTTGCTGCACTGAAAGTAAAGGGGCTGAATAATTTTGCACGCCCAATTTTTCAGCTTTTTATTTGTTAACAAAGTTTGAAATATCCAATAAATTTTGTTCCACTTCATGATTGTGTCCCACTTGTTGTTGATTCTTCACAAAAAATTACAGTTTTATATCTTTATGTTTGAAGCCTGAAATGTGGCAAAAGGTCCCAAAGTTCAAGGGGGGCGAATACTTTCGCAAAGCACTGTATATATATATATAGCTGTATACCTTATTTAAGAGCAGTGCTCACCTAACCGCCCGCCCCTCTCTCAATCTGACAACTACAGCGGGAGGTGCTGAGAATCCCCCCACTAACGTCAGCTGAGAGAAGAGCAGCAGGAGGTGGGCACCGCTCTGTAATAAGGTATACAGCTACAAATTTTTTATATAGAACATAAACTGGGGTACATATAGTGCCTTGAAAAAGTATTCATACCCCTTGAAATTTTCCACATTTTGTCATGTTACAACCAAAAACCTAAATGTATTTTATTGGGTTTTTATGATGTAGACCAACACAAAGTGGCACATAATTGTAAAGTGGAAGGAAAATGATAAATGGTTTTCAACTGTTTTTTTACAAATAAATATGTGAAAAGTGTGGTGTGCATTTTTATTCAGCCCCCCGGGTCCATACTTTGTAGAACCACCTTTCGCTGCAAGTCTTTTTGCAAGCTTTGCACATCTAGAGTGACATTATTGCCCAGTCTTCTTTGCAAAATAGCTCAAGCTCTGTCAGATGGGATGGAGAGCATCTGGGAACAGCAATTTTCAAGTCTCCAAATAATGAGTGTGTTACGCCTATTGCCCTTAGTAGTGTCATTAACCAGTTCCATACCGGCGCATTGTGAAATGACGCCGGCAGGAACACTCTCTCGATCCAGGCGGAAGTTATTTCCACTGCCCTCCCGCCCCCCAGGGGCGCGAAGCACGGCGACCGGGGATGTGGCGTGCCTGTCGGGACACAGCCCATCCCCGATCGGTGTAAAGAGCCATTAAAAAGCTCTTTACCATGTGACTGGCTGTGCCACATGCACTTTCCTCGTGCACTCTGCTCCTGCGCGCCCCCAGGGGCGCACAGAGCGGCGATCGGGGTTGGAGAGTGTTACTCTGACACAGTCCATCCCTGATCAGGGTAAAGAGCCAAATGAAATTGGCTCTTTACTACATGACCAGCTGTGTCCAATCACAGCATGTCAACAGAGAACACGGTAACTAGCTGTTACCATGTTCTCCTCCTCACACACTGATCATGTATGAGGAGGAGATTGCGGTAACAGCTAGTTACCAATTACAGTGCACAATAAATCACACTGACTGCCCCTACCAATAAAGAGTACCTGTCACTAGCCCATCAGGTACTCTGATGACAGGTACTTGGGTACTCTGATGGGCTGGTGACAGGTACTCTGAGTACCTGTCATTAGAGTACCCGAGTATCTGTCATCAAAGTACCCGAGTACCTGTCACCAGTCCATCAGAGTACCCGAGTACCTCTCTATATCCCATCAGAGTACAAAAGTACCTGTCTCCACCCCATCAGAGAACCCAATTACCTCTCTGCAGCCCATCAGAGTACCCGAGAACATGTCATCAGCGTACCCGAGTACCTATCACCAGCCCATCAGAGTACCCAAGCACCTGTCATCAGAGTACCCGAGTACCTGTCTCCAACCCTTCAGAGTACCTATCTGCAGCCCATCAGAATACCTGAGTACCTGTCTCCAGCTCATCAGGGTACCTGAGTACCTATCTGCAGCCCAATAGAGTACCTGAGTACCTGTCTCCTGCCCATCAAAGTATCTGGGTACCTGTCTCCAGCCCATCAGAGTACCCAAATACCTTTCTGCAGCCCATCATAGTACCAGGGTACCTCTCTGTAGCCCATCAGAGTTCCCAAGTACCTGTCTCCAGCCCAGAGTACCTGAGTACCTGTCTCCAGCCCATCAGATTACCCGAGTACCTGTCTCTAGCCGATCAGAATACCTGAGTACCTCTCTAAAACCCATCAGAGTACCCGAGTACCTTTCTGAAGCCGATAAGTGTACCCGAGTACCTGTCTGCAGCCCATCAGAGTACCCGAGTAACTATCTGCAGCCTATGGCTCCTAGATTATGTGTTGGGGTGTTTGCTTTCCAAAATAGGTTCATTTTGTGGGGGTTTTCATTGTCCTGGTGCTCCAGGGCCTTCAAAAGTGTGATAGGTCATTAGGAAATTATATCTGTAATTTATGCTTCTAGAACACCTGACAGTGCTCCTTGCATGTTGGGACTCTGTATGTGGCTATGCTAGTCCCACATATGTGGTATTGCCATACTCAGGAGGAGTAGCAGAATGTATTTTGGGGTGTAATTTTTGCTATACACCTGCTATGTGTTAGAAATATCTTCTAAATTGACAACTTTGTGTAAAAGAAATGTTTTCAATTTCTTTCCACATTTTCCAAAAACTTGTGGAAAAAAAAGACATGTTCAAAATACTCATTATGCCCCATAGAATATATGTTGGGGTGTTTGCTTTCCAAAACGGGCTCATTTTGTGGGTAATTCTATTGTCTTGGTGCTCCAGGACCTTCAAAAGTGTGATATTGTAATTTATGCTCCTATGTGTAATTTATGCTCCTAGAACACCTCACGGTGCTCCTTGCATATTGGGCCTCTGTATGTGGCCAGGCTGTGTAAAAGTCTCACACATGTGGTATTGCCATACTCAGGAGTAGTAGCAGAATGTATTTTGGGGTGTAATTGCAAGTATGGATATACTGTGTGTGAGAAATAACATGACATTTTTGTGTAAAAATAAATAAATAAATATTTCTCAATTTTTCCAAGAATTGTGGGAAAAAATTACAACTTCCAAAAAACTCACCATGCCTCTTACTAAATACCCTGGACTGTCTACTTTCCAAAAATGGGTCATTTGGGGGGTATTTGTACTGTCCTGACATTTCAGGGCCTCAAGAAATGAGATAGGCCATCGGTACATCAGGTGTGATCAATTTTCAACGATTGGCACCTTAGCTTGTAGACTCTATAACTTTCCCACAGACTAAATAATAACCACTAATTTGGGTTATTTTTACTAAAGATATGTAGTATAAATTTTGGCCCAAATTTATGAAAAAAAATTACTTATTTGCAAAATTTTATAACAGAAACTAAAACAAAATGTTTTTTTTTTTTTTCAAAATGTTCGCTCTTTTTTCACTTATATTGCAAAAAATAAAAACCCAGTGGTGATTAAATACTACCAAAAGAAAGCTCTATTTGTGTCAAAAAAATTATAAAAAATTTGATTGGGTACAGCGTTGCATGACTGAGTAATTATCATTCAAAGCGTGAGAGCGCTGAAAGCTGAAAATTGGTCTGGGCAGGAAGGGGGTGTAACTGCACTGTATGGAAGTGGTTAAAAGAATTACTCTTTGCCCTTGGTAAATAGGAAGGGGGTCATATATAAATATCGATATCATAAAATCAAACAATAGTTCCTAGGTAAACTCTAAGACTCCATGTACACGGGACGCTGGAAATGGCCGTTTAGGAGCAGTTGGGCGTTTTTTTCAGAAGCCCCTGAACCCATCTACATTTTATCTTATCTGTCCATGTACACAGGGTCGTTTACAGTCATTTGCAGGCTGTTGCGTTCAGGGACTGTTTTTAGAACGCAATTATTTGCGTTCGAACGTGTGTTTCCCGGCGTTTCAAACGCACAAACGCGTCCGAACGCGTCTGAACGTGTCCGAACGCGATGACCCGCGTTTAGCGTTCGCGTTTTTCCATTTTAAAGGGGAATAATTTTTTTGACCTCTAGGAACGGTTCTAAACGCAAACGCGGCTAAACGCCCGCTAAACGCGGGTACAAACGAGACCCAACGGACGTTTCAAGCGTCCTAAAAATTCCAGCATTCAAAGGGACTTTTAACAACGTCCCGTGTACATGGAGCCTAATACATTGATTATAAATGTCAAACACAAATATGTATTTTGAAAAAAGAAAAATGCAACTGAATGGCATAATCGCAAAATCACAATATAATCGCATAAATAAAAACAAAAATCCTTAAAAATGCAACATGTATATGCAATAAGTGAATCCATAATATTAAAAAGAACAAGGGCAACCAAAGTCTGAAACCTTCCTCAGTGTTCTTCATAAATAGTATTGGTGAATACACAAATATAAGTGGATCATTTATTAAAATCATAAATTCAAGTATTCACCAATACTATTTATAAAAGGACACTAAAGAATAAGGTTTCAGACTTTGGTTGCCCTTGTTCTTGGTAATATTACGGAATCACTTATGAATTGCATATACATGAATTTTTTACGTTTATGCGATTATATTGCGCTATTGTAAATTTGCAATTATACCACTTAAAGTGGAGTTTCAGCCTATTTTGCACTTTTAGTGATTCCTGGAGTGCTCGCTATGCTGATCAACAATTGGGCATTTTCAAATTTTTTTGGGGGTCCCTTACCTTATTTTCAGGGCATTTTTGATTGTACTTCCTCCTTCTCCCCCCTCTGTGGCCGTGGCCACCGACATCACTTCCGCCTTTTGCATTGCATCCTGGGAGCTGTTGGTCATCACTCCCAGGAGGCTGGAATCAGGAAGAACTCCCAGAACACTCCCTGAAATCAGGAAGAAGGACAGAAGCAGATTACACTGCGGCTTCAGATGCCCACGTCTAAGATGTCCGCGCTCAGACAGCATTTTTGAAAGTAAGATTTTGACTAAAATCCAATACCGTAAACCTTGTAAGTATGAGAATAGCGGTTCTGTAAAGGGCGATGGATTAGTATTATAGGGGTATTTTTCGTTAAAAAAGGTATTTGAGGCCGGAAATCCGCTTTAACATTTTATTCAATTCCTCTTTAGCATATATTCACAATACACATTACACAGAAAGAGGGGGGGGGAAGCATTCCGGTATAACTATTACATGTAATAAAGAGATTATTCTCCCACTCTAAAAGACTCTGGTACGGCCACATCTGGAGTATTCCGTTCAGTTCTGGGCACCGGTCCTCAGGAAGGATGTGCTGGAAATGGAGAGAGTCCAGAGAAGTGCAACAAAAATAATTAGGGGAATGGAGGGCATCGGCTATGAGGAAAGACTACAAGCACTGAACTTATTCTCTCTGGAGAAGAGACAATTGAGGGGGGATATGATATCAATGTACAAATACTGTACTGGCGACCCTCGCATAAGGAACAAACTTTTCAGAGAAAGGGAATACAATAAGACACGTGGCCACTCACTAAAACTAGAGGAAAAACGGTTTAACCTTAAAATACGTAAGGGGTTCTTCACTGTCAGAGCAGTAAGGATGTGGAATTCTCTTCCACAAGCAGTCGTATCAGCGTATCATCGATAGTTTCAAAAAAACAATTAGATGGGCACCTTAAAGACCACAACATACAGGGGTATACAATGTATGGTTAACAGCAAACACACACACATCATAGGTTAATCTGGATGGACTGATGTCTTTTTTCAACCTCACAAACTATGTAACTATGTAACATGTGAGCTTCTAACCTGATATCCCCTGCCCCCCCCCCCAAAAAAAAATATATATATATATAATCCCCTCCTCTCTCGTTCTACCCATATTCTCTATCATGCTCTCTCTCTCCTATATCATAGTTCCCAACCTTGATGCAGATCTCTTAAGCTGGATACACACTATACAACTTTTGTTGTTAGATTTCCTTTAGATTTACCTTCAACTATGTAGTGCAGGGGTCTGACTTATTGCATACAAATTGAAAGTGTTTAGATTTGACCTCATATTATATGGTTTTGGTAAATCTAAAGGAAAAAATCTAAAGACAATTGTACAGTGTGTATGGCCTGTCAGAAATTAATAAGAAATTAATAATATCTCGCTGGGCCGCCTCCATTATGTCAGAAATTAATAATATCTCGCTGGGCTGCCTCCATTATGTCAGAATGTTTATACTGCTCTGAATATAACAGTGTCTATTTATGTCAATAAGCAAAGATCTGTGCAAAAGGAGAATCTCAACTTATTTCCATAAATCAATATGTAGCGAATTCTTTTTATTGATTAATTTCTTTTTAAAAGCATATACCAATCTTAGTGAAAACAGTCTACAGTATGGAATATATATAAGAATATTTATTCACCAGACATGTAATCACAATAAATGATCAAACTTGAGATGACACAAAAAAAATAACTTTACATAAAATATCAACTTCAAACAATAAATGCAATGTGATGTGTAGCTAAATAATGAAAGTGAAAATAAAGCAAGATTACATTTTCTCCAGGTATAGTATAAACCATAAATGAATGTTCTATATAATCAGACCACAATTGTCTGCGCAATGCACAGCCTGATAGTCACTCCACTGCAGATGAAGCGAGAATAGGCTATGCAAAACGTGAAACTAATACGCCAATATGTGCTAAATCTGATATTAATAAAAATGTTATAAAAAGCAAAAATCATCTCTTAGAGAAAAATATACATATGGTTTATACGGGTGGTATTGTACTCTCGTTACCCTTTAGCATGGAATGTAAAACATTTAAGGAAGTACATAAACAATATTGAATAATAATCAAATAATTAGCAAGGAATATTTACCATATTTAAAATGGCTGCTAGCTTAGAATGGTAGTTACCAGAGTCTTTAAGATGGCTGCATTTCCAAGATGGCGGTCAATTAGGGAGGAGTTTCGTTTGGCGTCCCTCAAAGTTTCAGATACATGATGGAGCAAAATGGAGTCTGTGTAGATGAGTCTATGCATAGCTGTAGTAGCGTGTATGTTGTATGTGTGATGTATATTGGGCAAAATGTCATGTGTCCTGTCTCACCTGGGCTTTTTCTTTTTATATGGTATAGAACAAAGGACTAATAAAATTACCATAAGTTAAACCCAGAGGGAGTAACATGATCCCCATTGGTTGGAACATCTTATTCATTAACTGGTGATGTCATAGGGTGACACCTCTTGGTTGACCAGAATATTGAATATTAAATCTAAATTATGATATCTCCATATTTAAGAGTATCATAAAATAACATAAAATGTATCCATGCTCTCATCTATTAAATGTCCATTCAGTCACCAGTGATGGCAGCATTGCATTGCTCTTAGGTTCAGTATATAGCAATATAGAAGCATTATTTATCTTCAAATAAACTTTGCACCTTATATGGACAGAGAGCTTACAATCACAGACCTTCTAGAGCCTAGCAAGGTTACAAATGTTTATGATGTTTTCTACAACTTATAATTTACAAATGTTTACTGAAGCCTCTCTTGACATACAGATAAGATACCTTGGTATAGCGTCTTAGACTTATATCTAAGGAAAGTCAACAGACTATTTATTTATTACCTTAGGTCAACACAGCATGTCTGGGGTAAACCTGTTTAAGAATTTCCTGAACAGGCACTTTTTGTTAAAAGGAGGTTTGAACTTTTAACAACCTTTAACAAAATGGACGCCACTGCTCAACATTTCTATGTAAAATAAAATATAACATTTCATTTCTATTTGCAAATTTAACCTCCCCAAATAAACCTGACATATCCCCCCCCCCTTCTTCCCAGTATTTAGGTGACCAACCTTAAAACTAACTGGGAGGAAGTTTCAGGAAAAAGAAAAATGAATGTCCTGTCCTCTTTTCTAAGAGAGTAGTTCATATTGGGGATTGTTTATCATAACTTTCAAGCAAAGCGATGAAATGAAAAAGCAGTTCCAAGTGTCAGTTCGTAGCGACTTTGCTATTGTTAGCTATGTCACAACTGTTCCTTGTTAGCCTTTTGAATCTCAATCTCCTACTAAAGAAACTCAAATTTCCTTGAAATCTCCATCTTCAGTTTGCAAAGTTTTGATAGATATAGAAATTAACTACTGCGATGGTATTAGCATCTACCATTCAAAACGCAGTAAAACATTGTTGGCAAACAGGAATCCGAGAAATCTCCTTTGAACGTGGATTGAACAATGAATGGTCTCAGCATGATCTAGAGTGTCATACACCTAGACTGAGTTTTGCTCACATGTGCAATGCACCATTCTCACATCTCCTTCAACTGAAAAAAGGAGGTAGTGCGATTCATCTTTAATGGATTTCCTCGGATCAAATGCACAAAGATCTTTTAAAACAAATCTTCCTCTCCGTTAACAAGAATCTTGGGCGTCTCGCAGCATGATTCCTGAAGAGGGACCTGATTCAACGAGGGGTTCCGTCCTGAGCTGGGCTCCAAGGAGTAAGATGACCCATCCGATTGCCGCGTCTATGGTTAACATCATCGTCTGTACCAATCAACGACCTGGCATGGAAGGTTATTCTCCCTCTATTGGATGAAATATACAGTATGAATATATATTCTCATCAATTGACATTTCAATGTGAGGTTGGTAATCTAAGCTTTCTCAGAGTTCTCCTTTATTCCATTGTGGTATCAGACTTTTATCTGACCACCATGGAATGTGAGACTATGTATGCGACCTTCCCTAGGGCGACTGACTTCTGGGGCTCATTAACATGGGGATGTATTTATCGCCATGGATACCACACATTGAACAATTGTACAATGATACAATATTTTGTTAAAATTACCTACTACTTAGGAGAAAAAATATAATATCTCCCCCTTTGGGGCATCAATGCAATTTATTGTAGGTAACAAAACTACCTGACATTGAGGATTCCTTCTTGGTTACCGTATACAACCTTTAACCTCTTGACTTCATTACGTCATTAGGGTTTGATCCTCCTTGATATCACCGTCATTGGCGATTTTTCAAAAGGTGCCCGCTTTGAGTGACCTGTTTGAGTCAGAGGGATGAAGTGACCACTGAAAAATAGGAGGGTAGTTAGTATGTAACAACCAAGATCCCCGGCAGGGATTTCAGGATCCTCAATACTGTGACCTGGGGATAAAATGGTGTTAGAACCTCTGTCTCCTATGCCTTTATTCAGTGTGTCCCTCTGATTCCTGCCCACTTGGGCATTTAAGAATTTTGTGGCCCTTAGCTGGCCACAGGATTTGTTCCTAAATAGGAATTATTTTGGTTGTGGGCTGCAGTGCCCTAAGTGGACCAAGTGATCATCTGATCCAACTTGGCATCTACTCTGCTGAAGACCTATTCAGAATTGGATTGTTGGCTCCGCCTCCTGCGGTGCCTATGTCTCTCTGGTGCAGACAGATTGGACAGATCCCTATCAGAACCAGTTGCTCGGTTCTGGCGTGAGGTCTGGGCCTAAATGGCTCTGGATCTTCCCGAGGATTTTGGGTAGCCCTAAGATGGGGCAAATCCCTATTTATTTGTGGGTGTCCCCCCCTTTATTGAGGATATTGGGCATAGCGAGGGTTTCCATCCTCAGGGTAAATTGGGCTCTTTGGGGATACTCCCTAGAGATTCTTTTAACCTTGGGCCCTGTCCCCTTGGAGAGAAATCCTAAAGTGGCCTCTGTTCCCCCCTGATTATTGGTGGGGTGTCCGGTGTCCTCCTTGAGGTATCCGGCATAAAATCTTGCTCCCTTTTTTTTTTTTTAATGTGAGGGTTGAGAAGAAAGATGCGTTTCTGCCACCATTTTGGTGACAGGCTCACGCCTTTCTTTGTATTCACCGTCTGTGGGATGGAGTACAAATTTGTCGGTCTCTTTCACCAACCATTCCAGTGAACACCCCAACTTGTAGTCCCTTGCCAAACTTATTATTATGTACGTAGGCAATGCCTCAAAGCACAGGGATTTAAATTCTGGGTGGTTGTACTCAGGCTCCTTCATTGAAGGGTATTAGGCACTTTTGAGTACAGCCAAAAATTCAATGGGCTTTGGTGCTGTCTACATTTTTGGATTGTAGATAGCAGCTTTAGCAGCGGTAAGGGTTTTTTTTTTTTTATGTGTGGGCCGACTTTTAAATTACATCCTTGAGGCACAACACAATAAGAGTGTTTTTATAGGCTTAAAGATGATCAATAATGTCTAAGGACCCTTTCTTAACAAAAATCGGGACAGTACTCTTTTTAAAACTTTTAAATTCTGGAGGTGTATGGTATCTTTTTAGGGGTGCTCGTCTTTTTGCAGTGACCTTGATATGACTCATACCTATTTATGCATGGCTGCCCAATTTCTGCCCTCCTATATTAGAAATATGGCTGGGGTAGGATGTGGACTCTCTGCCTGACTCCCCCCCCCCCTTGTCTGGGATATAACCATCAGACTGGGAGTCATATCTGGGTCTAATTAATTATTAAATTTTTTAGTGCAGGACTAATAAGCATTACCCTTTTGCATGGACACCATAACCTTTTGGAACTCTCCTATTTGTTTACTAATGAGTTCCTGTCCTAACTTGAACTGTTACACTTTTCTTTTTGCACTGCTGGTTACTCAGCAACTTTTGCTAGAAAACATTTTTCCTTGCTCAAACACTTCCTAATTCTTGCATTAATGATTTACATTTCTCTTTCAAGTGGTTACTTTCATTAAAGCTTTCTTGATAAGACTTCTGCCACAGTTCTACTTCATTTTGCAGTTTCACGCTACATTCTCTTAACTGATGTGTCCCAATAGAGGTTACTTTCACCTGCTCAAGGAGGTTCCTTATCTCATTCTCACTTATTTAGAGTTGAGATTAGAAGTTTACTAAATTCCTTTTTGCTGAGCCTTCTGGTGCAGTTCCTCACAGAGATATAGTAAGATTCGCCATGATTCTAAAAGTATGTGATCACGCTTCCTGACGTCTTTGGTGTTAGATAAGCTATTGGCGAGTTCATACAGCGGGTTTTCCTCTACCCACGTCAGGTGTCCATATTTGGCCCGACTTTTTCTGAGGATTTTGGTATGACTCCAACCAGCCTTTACATATTCCACCATTTCAGACTCAGAGAGGTGTCTCTACATATTCTAGATCTGTGCCGAATCTACTGGGGCTGTGGGATTGACATCTTGCCAGAGATGGCAGCGTGAACCTTACCTTATTGTAGACATTTTTAAGGCATTTTTATCAACATCACAATTAATAAAAAAAATTAAAAAAAAAAATATTTTTTTTGAAGTTATGAATTATGTCATCATGATCATAATTATGATTGGCATATGTAAGACATTAATAATATCTCAGCAGTGCCTCCATTATGTCAGAATTAATAATAAATTAATAATATCTCAGCAGTGCCTCCATTATGTCAGAAATTAATAAGAAATTAATAATATCTCGCTGGGCTGCCTCCATTATGTCAGAATGCTTATACTGCTCTGAATATAACAGTGTCTATTTTTGTCAATAAGCAAAGATCTGTGCAAAAGGAGAATCTCAACTTATTTCCATAAATCAATATGTAGCAAACTCTTTTTATTGATTAATTTATTTTTAAAAGCATATACCAATCTTAGAAAACAGTCTACAGTATGGAATATATATAAGAATATTTATTCACCAGACATGTAATCACAATAAATGATCAAACTTGAGTTGACACAAAAAAAATAACTTTACATAAAATATGAACTTCAAACAATAAATGCAATGTGATGTGTAGCTCAATAATGAAAGTGAAAATAAAGCAAGATTACATTTTCTCCAGGTATAGTAAACCATAAATGAATGTTCTATATAATCAGACCACAATTGTCTGCGCAATGCACAGCCTGATAGTCACTCCACTGCAGATGAAGCGAGAATAGGCTATGCAAAACGTGAAACTAATACGCCAATATGTGCTAAATCTGATATTAATAAAAATGTTATAAAAAGCAAAAATCATCTCTTAGAGAAAAATATACATATGGTTTATACGGCTGGGATTGTACTCTCGTTACCCTTTAGCATGAAATGTAAAACATTTAAGGAAGTACATAAACAATATTGAATAATAATCAAATAATTAGCAAGGAATATTTACCATATTTAAAATGGCTGCTAGCTTAGAATGGTAGTTACCAGAGTCTTTAAGATGGCTGCATTTCCAAGATGGCGGTCAATTAGGGAGGAGTTTCGTTTGGCGTCCCTCAAAGTTTCAGATACATGATGGAGCAAAATGGAGTCTGTGTAGATGAGTCTATGAATAGCTGTAGTAGCGTGTATGTTGTATGTGTGATGTATATTGGGCAAAATGTCATGTGTCCTGTCTCATCTGGGCTTTTTCTTTTTATATGGTATAGAACAAAGGACTAATAAAATTACCATAAGTTAAACCCAGAGGGAGTAACATGATCCCCATTGGTTGGAACATCTTATTCATTAACTGGTGATGTCAAAGGGTGACACCTCTTGGTTGACCAGAATATTGAATATTAAATCTAAATGATGATATCTCCATATTTAAGAGTATCATAAAATAACATAAAATGTATCCATGCTCTCATCTATTAAATGTCCATTTAATATCCATCATGTATCTAAATAAGGAATGAATCTTGGTAACACTATTTTAATATTTAATATATCTTATTTAATTTTTATTGGATTTTACTTTTTAACCCAAGACTTCAATTACCGTAGTAGCATTCAGTCACCAGTGATGGCAGCATTGCATTGCTCTTAGGTTCAGTATATAGCAATATAGCAGCATTATTTATCTTCAAATAAACTTCGCACCTTATATTGACAGAGAGCTTATAATCACAGACCTTCTAGAGCCTAGCAAGGATACAAATGTTTATGATGTTTTCTACAACTTATAATTTACAAATGTTTACTGAAGCCTCTCTTGACATACAGATAAGATACCTTGGTATAGCGTCTTAGACTTATATCTAAGGAAAGTCAACAGACTATTTATTTATTACCTTAGGTCAACACAGCATGTCTGGGGTAAACCTGTTTAAGAATTTCCTGAACAGGCACTTTTTGTTAAAAGGAGGTTTGAACTTTTAACAACCTTGAACAAAATGGACGCCACTGCTCAACATTTCTATGTAAAATAAAATATAACATTTCATTTCTATTTGTAAATTTAAACTCCCCAAATAAACCTGACAGGCTCATTAGGCCCAAATTTCTCTGTTCCCACAGCTTTCTCCAATATTAACCCCTTTACGCCAACAGAATGCAAATATACGGCCTCTGCTTAAAGGGGGTGTACCGGGATGTTGCCTGCAGCTAGAGGCATCATTCCGGTACCATTGTTTAGAGGCGGCGGTCGGCTTTCTTGTAATGACAACTGAAGTGGCTGAGCAGTTGTCCAATTATCATTACACGGAGTGGGAGGGGACGTCTCCCCCCCCTCGTCCCGCCACCTCCCGCGGCTCCCCCAGGTCTACCGTCCCACCGGGAGACCCGAGCAACCACCCGGCATGTCTGCCGGCTGGTCGAAGACCCGAACAAAGCGGCATTTGGCTCTGATCGGGTATTAGATGTAAAAACCCAGAAGCGATTTCATGACATCACTTCCCAGTACCGGAGCCTTAAAAGGCACCAGATTAAAAAAAAAATGAAAGCATTAAAAAAAGCCAAACTTGGCGTTTTGAATACTTTGCAGTGCAGAGGAGAGGAGGGGTTTGGGGTCCCCCACATATGAAAACGGTGTTCAAACCACAAGTGAGTTATCAACGCGGTCTCCAGAGCGAGAGCAATAATTGTAGCATAAGACCTCCTCTAACTCTAAACTGGTATATAGTAATAACTATAGTAATAACATTCCTCCTCCTCCCCCCCCCCCCTCCCAATGTGTTGTGGTTCTATATGAATATATAGGTAAAAGAATGCACTAGTTACACTAGTAGAACTGTGCCAATCGGGACAGTATTTAGATGCACCTTTTATTTACATTTTCTTTTTGATAAGATTTGAGGTAATGGATGAATGCAGGAGTGAATGGAGAGGATGACCCTGTATAGTAAAGTCCAGTTTCATTCTTGCCTTTGAAGACAACCTACTGGTTATTAAAGAGTTAATAGGCAAATTGGGAAGGCTATATAGGAGTGAAAAATTCAACCCCTCCTTGCTCTGATGAAGTTAGCCTTGTAGACTAAAGAAACATGTCAGCACCCTGTCATCCTCACTGACATTTCTTGGGGTGGTAATCAGCCTACATGCACCCTGCAACTACCTGTGGCTATATGGGGTGAGGTGGTTTCCTGAAGCCAGGACGGAAGTACCTTCATACATGCACAGAGCCTGATCCATCTGGATATGGTAGCGGCAGATGCAGCCAAACCCTTTTGAGGTCCTTCCGTGAGGACAAAGAGTCTGACTTCCTGAAAGACTCAGTAACTGCCAGATAAACCCTAATTGCCCGAACCACATCCAAAGAATGCAAGGCAATTTCCTTGGGATGCTTGGGATAGAGTGAAGGCAGCACAATGTCTTCATTCAAATGGAAATCAGAAACCACCTTAGGAAGAAACGACTGATTAGGTCGAAGTATCACTTTTTCTCTGCTCGCAGAATGTCTGAATTGGCGGCGCTCTCCTGCCGATCACCTTATCTGGTGGTTCACAGAGGTAATAGCCACCAAGAAAGCTACCTTCTGTAACAGTGTAAGCAGAGAAATCTCCCTAATGTTTTCAAAAGGAGGTTTTTGAATAACAGTGTAATGTTCCGGTACCTTTGGTACCCTAAATTACTCTTTTCACAAGTGTATGCGCCCCACCATTCTCTTTTGGAAAGGTGCGCATACACCTTTAAGACTGAAGCTGTCATCACTCAGCGCCGGACTAGATGGCTATTTAAATCGCCGGTTCTCACTCACATGTGTTCGTTCAAACACCCTTACCCGGATGCTAACTTGGCTTGAAGCTTTCGTGCTTGCAAGCATACCTCGCTGACGGAACCTCGCTGCGCTGATCCCTGCATCCCGCTTCCGGATCATCCACTCCTCCTGAACCAACCTTCGGCTGTATTGCTATTAGTGCTAAGTACCCCGCAGGGGAACCCTCTGTAAACTTATACTAAGCTTACACTATCTAGCTCTGCATAGTAAAGACTATTTATCACATCTGCATATCTAGATTGCTAGCTCTTAAGACTACTGCTACTTATTCCTGCACTGGGTTGATCTCTCTTGTATGTCCACCTGCTACTCTGTCATCTGCTACCATACATGATTGCTAAACCTACCTGCATCCATCTGCTACTGTCTTACCTTCAAGTGTCTGTCACCTACCACCTCCACTCAACCTGTCTCTTAAATCTTCATCACTGTGTTACTACATACATTAAGTCACTCTAGGAACCAGCTTGTTGAGTGTGTGTATTTACTAGCTGAATTAAGACCTTCCACACATGATGAGTCATTGAGGTTGGGAATGGTATCTCAGCATCTCTCTTACATGACTACTGAAGTGGAATATTTCTGCAGCTGAAAATCCACACCATACATGAAACGCAGGAGCGTTACAGATTGAACGAACCCACAAATGGATTCAGCAGAAATAACCACTCAGGTGACACAATTAAAACAGCAAGTAACTGCGTTAATACACGCACTTGCTGAATTAAAAGAAGACAATCAGGCTCTGTCGCAGCAGGTAATTAGACTGACACAACTTACCTCTGCTCAGTCCCCTGAACCCAAGATAAATCCCCCTTTGGTATTTACAGGCGATCGCAAAAAATTTCGCGAATTTAAAAACGCATGTGAGTTACTTTTTTTGCTAAAACCTCGTACCTACCTTACTGATCACATTAAGGTTTGTACTATTATTTCTTACCTAACAGGCGATCCTCGAGCCTGGGCAGACTCTCTTTTTGAGAAAAACGACCAGCTTCTCAACTCCTATGCCTTGTTCCTAGCAGAACTCACTAGCCTATATGATGACCCCAATAGGCAGAGTACTGCCGATCTTCAATTAAGATCCTTGAAACAAGGAAGGAGGCCTGTAGAAGACTTTGTCGCGGAATTCAAGAGATGGACCCTTGATTCAGAATGGAATGATGCATCTCTGAAAACCCAATTTAGGCTTGGCCTATCAGAAGCCGTTAAGGACGAGCTCGCCCGAGCGGATCTACCAAAAACCCTGGATGCATTAATACAACTCAGTATTACCATAGATAGAAGACTACGAGAAAGAAAGGCTGAGAAAATGGGAATGCCATTATCCGTTTCCTCTCGGATTCCGGCCGTTAACCCCGTTCCTATGGAGGTAGGAACCATACGCCCACCGCTATCAACTATGGAAAAAGCCAAAAGACGATATGAAAATCTCTGCTTGTACTGTGCATCCCCGGATCACAAGATAAATGTCTGTCCCCTAGTCAACAAAAAGAAGGGTGAGTGTTCACATGTCCTCCTAGGGGGATTGACAACTTCATTCACTAACCCTTACATTTTTGTTTGTTTGACATTACAGTGGGACCAGAACAGGATTACTACTAAGGCCATGATTGACACAGGATCTTGTGGAAATTATATTGATATATGTTTTGCTGCTTCAAATAAAATTCCTATTATTTCTAAACTTAAACCTGTCTCAGTAAGTCTTATTACCGGTGTTCCGTTATCCTCTGGTCCGATCACCGATCAGACACAAGCACTTCTAGTCACTATTAACGAGTCTCATAGGGAGACTACTACCTTCGATTTAATACCTTCACCCCACTTTCCCATTGTGTTGGGACTTCCCTGGTTACACACACACCAACCAACCATAGATTGGAAGGAACGGTCCTTGGCCTTCCTCTCTTGCTATTGCGAGGATACGTGTAACCTCCCGTCTTCCGGGAAGATTCTGTCTATGGTGACAGATGAGATTGCACCACTATGTTATCAGGATCTTTCTGAGGTTTTTCTTGAGAAAAATGCTCAAGCATTACCTCCTCATCGAGACTATGATTGTAGCATTGATCTACTCCCAAATAGCAAATTGCCGTTCGGTCATGTTTATCCTCTTTCACAGGATGAACTTTCCCATCTCAAAACCTATTTGGATGAGAATTTGGAAAAAGGTTTTATTAGACCTTCCACTTCTTCCACAGCAGCAGGACTCTTTTTTGTTCGCAATAAGGACTCAAGTCTCAGACCTATCATCGACTACAGGAAATTGAATGCTATCACAATAAAAGATCGCTATCCTCTACCGCTTATCCCTGAGCTCATTGAGCAGGTGCGTGGAGCTACCTATTTTTCAAAATTGGACCTGAAAGGAGCATACAATCTCATTCGAATCCGTGATGGACACGAGTGGAAGACTGCATTCAGAACCAGATACGGATTGTTCGAATATCTTGTGATGCCATTCGGGCTATGCAACGCCCCTGCAGTTTTCCAACGATTTATAAACGATATTTTTAAAGACTTACTAGATGTCTGTGTTGTGGTATATCTGGACGATATACTTATATATTCACGATCCCTGTCTGAACACATAAGACATGTAAGACTTGTACTATCGAGATTGCTTGCACATAACCTTTATGTGAAACTGAAGAAATGCTTGTTTCATAAAGACGAGGTACTCTTTCTAGGCTACATCATATCCAAAACAGGAATCGAGATGGACATGAGTAAAATATCCTGCATTCAGGATTGGCCTACACACCAACCACACGCAAGGCGCTACAGGAAGTTCATTAAAAACTTTTCTGCTATTGTGAGACCCCTCACACAGCTCACTAGCATAAAAAAAACATTCAAATGGTCAGAAGAAGCCAATAAAGCTTTTCACTTGTTAAAGACAAGGTTTACTTCCGCTCCCATATTACGCCATCCAGACCCATCCCTCCAATACATTCTGGAGGTAGATGCGTCAAACATGGCAGTAGGAGCAATACTCTCCCAACGACCAACCCACACTTCACCACTTCATCCAGTCGCCTTTTTTTCTAAATCCCTAAGCAGTCCCGAGATAAATTACCCCGTGGGTGAAAAGGAACTGCTTGCTATAAAATTGGCTCTGGAGAATTGGCGACATTTACTCGAAGGCACCCAATTACCAGTAATTATATACACGGACCATAAAAACCTCCAATATCTTCAGACTAGCAAAACTCTCTCGCACCGACAGGTACGATGGTCACTATTCTTTCTAAGGTTTAACTTCCTAGTGACTTACACACCTGCAGATAAGAACAAAAAGGCGGATGCACTATCACGACTAACTGAAGAAAACTACTTTGAAATCCCTTCCGTTCCTATAATACCTCACAAACGCATTATTGGAGTTGTCCGTTCCTTGAAGGAAGAGGTTTTGCATGGTATAAGTTTGGATTCACCCCCACCACAACTAAATACTGATGCAGAAGGCTTCCTCTACTACAACGACAAACTTTACATACCACCTACCCTACGCACCAAGATCTTGGAATTATCTCATGATGTGCCTATGGCAGGACATATGGGTATGACAAAGACTCTTAATTTGATTTCCCGGCAATTCTGGTGGCCTGACATGAAAACATCTATACAAAAATTTGTCTCTTCATGCAATGTCTGTGCCAGGTCCAAAATTGACACTACGAGACCATTCTACTATGCAGTTTACCAATACCCCAAACTCCATGGGAAGTTTTGTCCTTGGACTTCATCGTAGAATTGCCTCTTTCCAAAGGATTTAATACCATCTTGGTGTCAGTGGACCATCTGACAAAGATGGCACATTTCATTGCTATTCGCAGACTACCTTCATCCAAACAAACGGCAGAACTCCTGATGAAACATGTCTTTAGATTACATGGTATCCCAAAAACTTCTGTCTGACCGTGGATCCCAATTTATTTCTAAGTTCTGGCAAGAACTATGTCACATACTACGGATCGAGTGGAAGCTCACTTCTCCTTACCATCCGCAGACCAACGGACAGACTGAAAGAGTAAACCAATGCATCAAGCAGTATTTACGTTGTTACACTTCTTACCAACAGGATGATTGGGTGGATCTTCTCCCTCTGGCAGAATTTGCCTACAACAACGCAACCCACAGTACAACCAAGCAGAGTCCGTTCTACTTGAACTATGGGTTTTATCCCTCTATTCTTCCACCACGCATCCTTCCTTCAAACAACCCAGTAGCCTCAGACTATCTTACCCAAATAAAGGATTCTCTGGGTTTATTAAATACTACCATTGCACACGCTCACAGTCAACAAAAGAAGTACTATGATCTTCGCAGAAGACCTTCTCCACAGTACACTATCGGGGACCTCGTTTGGCTCTCAGCAAAAAGCTTGGACCTCTGTTCTTGGGACCTTTCCCAATCAAAAAACTTATTGGAAAAGCTGCAGTACAGCTTACATTGCCAATAGACCTAAAAATCCATCCCATTTTCCATGTGTCGCTACTGAAGCCCCATGTTCCGGACCAAGGAATAAGGCCAAATATTCCACCTCCGCCTCCTGTACAAGTTGAAGGTGGAGAAGAATACGAGATAAAAGAGATTCTGGATTCTCGTATCTACAGAAGAAGACTTCAGTACTTGGTTAGATGGAAGAACTATGGGCCCCAAGACGACACCTGGCTAAACACCTCTGACATACATGCCCCTAGATTAATCCGCAATTTTCATGCGAGATACCCAGACAAACCAGCTCCAGAGGCCTTCAGGAGCAGGCCTTAAGGGGGGGTATTGTAATGTTCCGGTACCTTTGGTACCCTAAATTACTCTTTTCACAAGTGTATGCGCCCCACCATTCTCTTTTGGAAAGGTGCGCATACACCTTTAAGACTGAAGCTGTCATCACTCAGCGCCGGACTAGATGGCTATTTAAATCGCCGGTTCTCACTCACATGTGTTCGTTCAAACACCCTTACCTGGATGCTAACTTGGCTTGAAGCTTTCGTGCTTGCAAGCATACCTCGCTGACGGAACCTCGCTGCGCTGATCCCTGCATCCCGCTTCCGGATCATCCGCTCCTCCTGAACCAACCTTCGGCTGTATTGCTATTAGTGCTAAGTACCCCGCAGGGGAACCCTCTATAAACTTATACTAAGCTTACACTATCTAGCTCTGCATAGTAAAGACTATTTATCACATCTGCATATCTAGATTGCTAGCTCTTAAGACTACTGCTACTTATTCCTGCACTGGGTTGATCTCTCTTGTATGTCCACCTGCTACTCTGTCATCTGCTACCATACATGATTGCTAAACCTACCTGCATCCATCTGCTACTGTCTTACCTTCAAGTGTCTGTCACCTACCACCTCCACTCAACCTGTCTCTTAAATCTTCATCACTGTGTTACTACATACATAAAGTCACTCTAGGAACCAGCTTGTTGAGTGTGTGTATTTACTAGCTGAATTAAGACCTTCCACACATGATGAGTCATTGAGGTTGGGAATGGTATCTCAGCATCTCTCTTACATGACTACTGAAGTGGAATATTTCTGCAGCTGAAAATCCACACCATACATGAAACACAGGAGCGTTACAAACAGACAGCACCAAGTTAAGGTCCCACGGAGGTAACGGGGACCGTATCGGTGGAGCCATATGGCAAACTCCTTGAATAAAAGTGCAAATCAAGGAATGCGTAGCTAAAGGGTGTTGGAAAAACACCGCCAAAGTCGACACCTGGCCTTTAATAGTATCTGAAGCAAACTGCTGTTCAATCCCTCTTTGGAGAAAAGCCAAAATCCTGGCCACTGAAAAGGAGTGTGGATGCACCTTAAGCGATTCACACCATGAGATTTCTATGTACGATGATAGATCTTCCTGGAGGTAGATTTTCCAGCCTTCAACAGTGTAGGAATCACGGAGTCAGAAAGACCCCTATCCTTCAATTCCTGGCTTTCAACAGCCACGCCGTTAAAGCCAACGACTGTGAAGCAGGATGGATGATCAGCCCTTGAGACAGCAGGTCTTCCCTGAGAGGAAGTCTCTAAGGAGCATCGGCGCCCAACCTTACCAGATCTGAGTACAGCGACCGACAAGTCGCACCGACAAGAAACAATGCGGTACTTGACCTACTGATTACCAACAATACAGACCTGCTCACGGATATAGAAATACGAGGCAACTCAGGAAACAGTGACCATAGGTCAATAAGTTTCAGTATTAACTACAGTAATAGGAAACACAAGGGTAATATAAGGACACTGAATTCAAAATTCAAAAGAGCCAATTTCCCAAAACTGCGCTCGCTGCTAGAAAATATCAAATGGGATAGAACCCTAGGAACAAAGAACACGGAGGAAAAATGAGAGTGCTTCAAGAGCATACTTAACAAGGGGATTGACCAGTGCATTCCAAAGGGAAATAAATTTAAAAGAGAAAAACTAAACCCTGGGTGGCTAAACTCCAAACATAAAACATAACAATGCATATTAGTGCTAAATTTAAAAGAGCAAAACTAAACCCTGGGTGGCTAAACTCCAAACATAAAACATAACAATGCATATTAGTGCTAAAGAAAAGGCCTTCAAAAAATACAAGACTGAGGGGTCATTGGCAGCATTTAAGCATTACAAAGAGTGCAATAAGAAATGTAAAGACGAAATCAGGGCGGCTAAAATAGAACACAAGAGAAATATAACGGAGGAGAGTAAAAAGAACCCCAAGAAATTCTAGTAAAAGTATATAAACAGTAAGAAAGCGAGGCCAGAACACATTGGCCCCATAAAAGATGACAAAGGAAATATGGCCACTGAGGACAGAGAAAAGGCGGAAGTGTTAAATAATTTCTTCTCTTCAGTCTTCACAAAAGAATCGGGGGGCTACACGAACCCAGCTTGTAAGGCTAAACTAAACAACACACCTCAGGAACTGCCGCCATGGCTAACAGAAGATAGACTTAGAACTAAACTAGAGAAACTTAACATAAATAAATCACCGGGACCGGGTGGCTTGCACCCGAGGGTTCTTAAAGAGCTCAGCCAGGTGATTGCCAGACCATTATTCTTGATCTTTAAGGATAGTTTACAGACTGGTATGGTGCCAGCTGATTGGAAAAAAGCCAACTTGGTACCAATATTTAAAAAGGGGCCGAGATATATCCCGGGTAACTATAGGCCGGCCATCCTAACATCTGTAGTCTGCAAGATTTTGGAGGGGATGTTAAGGGACCACATACAAGACTTTAGTAATGAAAATGGTATTATTAGAAGTAATCAGCATTGATTCATGAAAAAACGTTCTTGCCAAACCAATCTATTAACCTTCTACGATGAAGTGAGCTGCCACCTAGATAAAGGAAAGAATGTGGATGTGGTGTATCTGGACTTTGCAAAGGCCTTTGACACCGTTCCCCACAAACGCTTACTGTACAAACTAAGGAAGGTAGGTATGGACCATAAGGTGAGTACCTGGATAGAGAACTGGCTCCAGGGGAGAGTCCAGAGGGTGGTGATTAATGGGGAGTACTCAGATTGGGCGGGTGTGGAAAGTGGGGTCCCCCAGGGTTCTGTCCTGGGACCAATCCTGAATAATTTATTCATAAATGATCTAGAGGAGGGGATATCTAGTACAATCTCAGTATTTGCAGATGATACTAAACTAGGCATGCCAATATCTTCTATGCAGGATGTGGAAACCTTACAAGCGGACCTGAACAAAATAATGGGGTGGGCAACTACATGGCAGATGAGGTTTAATGTTGAAAAATTGCACTTGGGGGCCAGAAACCAGAAAGCAAGCTACTCACTAGGGGGGGAACCTCTGGGTGAGTCTAGGATGGAAAAGGACCTGGGGGTACTGGTAGACAACAGGCTTGGCAGTGGCATGCAATTCCAAGCCGCTGCAAGCAAAGCCGACAGAATACTGGGATGCATAAAAAAGGGGATTCACTCCAGAAATAAAGACATTATTCTCCCGCTCTACAAGACTCTGATCCGGCCACATCTGGAGTATGCTGTCCAGTTCTGGGCACCGGTCCTCAGGAAGGATGTGCTGGAACTGGAAAGAGTCCAGAGAAGGGCAAAAAAAATAATTAGGGGAATGGAGGACATCAGCTATGAGGAAAGACTACAAGCACTGAACTTATTCTCTCTGGAGAAGAGACGATTGAGAGGGGATATGATATCAATGTACAAATACTGTACTGGCGACCCTAGCATAAGGAACAAACTATTCAGAGAAAGGAGATACAATAAGACAGGTGGCCACTCAATAAAACTAGAGGAAAGCAGTTTAACCTTAAAGTGCGTAAGGGGTTCTTCACTGTAAGAGCGGTAAGGATGTGGAATTCTCTTCCACAAGCAGTCGTATCAGCAGGGAGCATTGATAGTTTCAAAAAACTATTAGATGGGCACCTTAAAGACCACAACATACAGGGGTATACAATGTACGGTTAACAGCAAACACACACACACATCATAGGTTGAACTGGATGGACAGATGTCTTTTTTTAACCTCACTAACTATGTAACGACCGGCGAAGCCAGTTTGGGGCCACCAGAATGACCGGAATCTCTTCCACCTCTATTCTGCGCAGAAGCCTTCAGCAGAAGTTTCAGTGGATGAAACGCATAGATCAGCTGCTACTGACCCCAAGGAGCCTCTGGCCAACGTCTTTGGCATTGGCCAGAGGATCCCCAGACCTGGCTACAAACCTCTGTGCCTTCTTGTTGAGCCGAGAGGCTAACAAGTCCACATCGGGTGTCCCCCACCGGACACACAGCAGGTGAAACACCTCCAGGTGTAGGGACCATTCCCCCTGATCCAACACCAAAACAATTTGTCCAGTGACTCAAGCTTTACTGCTCTGGTTCCAGAATAGAGATCGGGAGTCTGGACTCTTCCAAATGGGCGGTCCCCTGGACACAAAGCTTTCCAAGTACTTCTCCCCAAAGGGACAGGCTGGCATCCGTGGTTACCACGGTCCAATACAATGGAAGGAAGGACTTGCCCTGAGGCAGGGCCAAGGAACGGAGCCACAACAGAAGACCACTTCTTGTGTTGTGACTCAACTGAATCGGATTGTCCAAGGATTTTGGATCCTAGTTTCACTTGACAAGAATTTCCCTTTGCAGAGATCTTGTGTGGAACTGAGCAAACGGAACTGCTTCGAAGGTAGACACCATCAGGCCTAGAGCTTGCATGCAGATCCGCAAGGAGGATAGAGTGCTTGATAACAGCAACCAAATCACCCTCCTCAACTTTTGCAGCTTTTCCGGGGAAGAAACACCCTCGCAGAGTCCAGAGTCAGTCCCAGATAAACCAATTTGGAGGTTGGGACCAGAACAGATTTTTTTAAATTGATGGTCCAACCAAACTCTTGCAGCGTCAGTACAGTGATTGACAGATTACCCACCAGAACAGAGTGGGAGTCTGCCCTTAAGAGGAGATTGTCCAGGCACCTTAGTACCGCAATCCCCCGCTCTCTCAGTAATGCCAATACCGGAGCCAACACTTTGGTGAAGACTCTGGGGGCGTAGGCGAGACTGAAGGGTAATGCCACATATTGATAATGTTCCTCTTCTACCACAAAGCAAAGAAAAAGCTAGTGTCCAGCATAAATAGGGCTGTGCAAATATGGGTCCTTGATATCGATAGAGGCCAAAAAAAACCCTTGGTGTAGGAATGCCACTACCGTGCGAACGGACCTTGAGGTCCATAATTGGACGCACTTTCCCTTCTTTACTGGGAATAGTAAACAGGTTTGATTAAAACCCTTCCCAAGAGGGAACCGGCACAATCAACCTTTGCGACCACAGATCTTGTACCGCCTCTCGTAGATCCCTTAACCGATCTGAAGATAGGCGCAGATTGGACGTAGATTGGACGGGAAGAATCTGTCCGACGGTCGGGACCTGAATTTGATCTTGTAACCAGATCGGAGTAGCTCGTGGGCCCATTTGTCCTAAATCAAGGAGGTCCCTGGTTCACAAGAAAATGAAGTTGTCCCCCCACCCCAGATACAGGTGAGGGCTTCCCTTCATGGAGATGGAGATTGTCCCCAGATATGGAGGGGCCTGTTCTCGGCTTACCCGACAACCTCTTCTTGGAACCCCAAAATTATCTAAATGGCTTAGATCCTTTCTCCTGCGTGTCGAAGGCATGAAGGTGTGCTGAAAAATAAGGGCCCCATCTATTACGCAGTGACTAGCCCTTAGCAGTTAGAAGAAGAGTACTCTTCTCACCTGTGAGTCCTTTGATCAGTTCATCCAACAAAGACCCAAATAGGCAGTCCCCCGTAAAGGGGAGATCTGATAGAGCCTTTTTAGAAGCCTGGTCCGCCGACCAGCTTTTTAGCCACACCATGTGGCTTTAGAACAACTCCACTGACTCGTGACAATTTTGTCACATTAGGTGGGAAAAGAGTACCTTTGCTGTTCTTAGGGGATCTGCAGACCACGAGGGGACCGGCACCCCCATGTCAAAAATCTTCTGCACTGATATCAGTGCATCAACCAGCGCCCTTGCATGCGCATGTGCAGTAAAAAAAGGAATCATCCTCACCGTAGAGCACCCCAAGTGCGTGGACGCAGACCCAGTAGAATCGCTATATGCTAAGCTCACCCTGAGAACATAACAATTAGGGGAGGTTGCGGACCATAGTCCCGCAAGGAGACGCCGGCTAAAGTTCCACAAAGACCTCTATCAGACCTAAGGGTCGCCCACCACATATGACATTAAAGGACATAGCTCCCTATAAAGGGGAAGAGGGGTCCACCGTGACACAGATGCGCAGGCAGAGTACCCCCACACAATGCCCCCATTGCGCCCCCCCTGGTTCAAGGGGGGCGCCAGGCAGTCTATATGTCCACCCTCATGAGGGGGGGGGAGGGCAGACACCCATTTGCTGATCACTCCGGTCAGCAGCTCAAACAGCCTGATCAACAGCTCGGTCAGTTCAGTCAGCAGCTCGGACAGCCAGCCGCGAGTAGGCCGCAAAGCCGTGGCCTAAATTTGGGGCCCGATCCGGTCGCAAGTCCATCATCAGCTATGCCAGCTTTATCAGCAGCTCGAACAGCCTAGTCAGTTGCCTGGACAGCTTGATCAGTCACTCAGACAGCCAGTTCTGTCAGTCGCGAGTAGGCCACAGGCCAGGGCCTCAATTTTTAGCTCAATACGGCCGCGTGAGGCATCCGCCAGTCGGCTTGGTAAGGCACCTCATCTCGGTCAGCCACGAATAGGCCGAAAAGCCGCGGACTAAATTTTCGACCCGACCCAAACATGTGAGGCGCAGACCCGTGGATGAAGAAATATCCGCTCCCTCCCAAGCCTATACCCACCGCAGGGAGCCCAAAGCACATATCTACCCTGTCACTAACACCCAGGGGGCCGGGAACGTGCTCAAAGACCCCCGTGAGATCTGGACAGCCTGGTCAGCAACAATCGCATCCACCCCCCCCCCCCTACTGGAGCAAGTGGCAAAGTCAGCTCCTAACTAACCCCGGGAGGGGGGGCATGGGGGAAGATTGGGGCCAAAAGACCACTGTGACTGTTAGAGGGGCTGGGGGAAATGGAAGGGAACCCGGGGGTCCGACCATCCCAAGAAGGGGCCCCCGTCCATCCCGAGACTGAGCTATGGGGGGACATAACTCACAATACTAACAACTATCGGGCAGGCGCTACTCCGGACAGACTACCTCTCCACTGGGGGTGGGGGTGCTGATGGCCAGGGGGCATGCTGCAACTCATGCCAAACCAGGTCATGTGTGTCCCGGCATGGTGTTTTACTCGCGGGCCAGCCCCTGTCCATTGGGGCTCTGTCATGGCGAGGCATAGCACGGGGCGATAACCTGCACATGCTCTCTGGTGGGACTGGGAGACCTTAAGGATCTAGGATATCCAGTCTGAAACCCAGTTCGGCTGTTGATTGCAGTTCTCTCAGGAACATAACTAGCTAAAAAAATTTAATTTTAACAAACGTTCCCTTTAAAATAAAAAAATAAAAAAACAAGTTAAGCCCGAAGTCCCAGCCGGGAACTAGGTACTACTCCTAAACTAGGCAGAAACAAACTGAATCCTATAGCAGAGTGAGTGGGTGGGTGTATGCCTTCAGGGAGTGTCCCATAGGCGTGGTAAAGTTTTTTCTGCCTAGTGTCCTACTAACAACCATTGGAAATGGTACTATTTGTACCAAAATTAAAAATATGTAAAATAAGTGTGCAAAATGTGACAATGAATTAAAGTGTTTGTTCACCAATGCCAGAAGTCTGGCAAGCAAAATAGGTGAGTTGGAATCTCTGGTGCACAAGAAGAACTATGATTTAATTGGTATTGCTGAATCTTGGCTTTATTCTTCACATGACTGGGCTATTAATATACCTGGCTATGCGCTCTTTTGGAAAGATGTGGTGTCTGTTTCTATGTGAGAAGTGATCTGAAAGTGGGTGTGAAAGAGGACCTAGTTGATGGAGTCTGTGATGAGTCTGAAGCAGTATGGTTGGAAATGTTCATGGGTGTGTGCAGTACAAAGATAATCATTGGAGTTTGTTATAGACCTCCCAGTATTAATGAGGAGGTGGAGACTCAGCTCCTGGCACAGATAGAAAGGGCTGCAAGGGCTGGGACAGTGATAATAAAGGGGGATTTTAACTACCCAGACATTGACTTGAGTAATGGCACTGCTGGAACAGTTAAAGGGCAAACATTTTTAAACCTATTACAAGACAATGTTATGGTACAGTTTATTGAGGCCCGCACTAGAAATTATGCTCTGTTGGATCTGGTAATCTCAAACCATGCAGAGCTTATTAATAATGTTCATATAAAAGAACATCTGGGTAGCAGTGACCATAATATGATTTCATTTAATGTTAGCTGTAAGCAAAGAACGCATACAGAAAATACAAAAACACTTGACTTTGAGAGATTAAATTTTCTAAGGATGAGGCCTGCTCTCCAGGATTTAGACTGGGAGGGAATATTGGCATTGACGAGCACAGAACAGAAATGGGACATTTTCAAAAAGACTTTATGCAAACTCACTGCAAAGTATATTCCCATGGGCAATAAGTTTAAAAGGCTAAAAAATAAAACCTATGTGGCTCACTGCCAAAGTTAAAAAAGCTATAAATAATAAGAAAACAGCTTTTTAAAAATATAAAAATGAAGGAACACTATCATTGTTTAATTGTTACAAAGAATATAACAGAATATGTAAAAAGGAAACAAGGATGCAAAAATTCAAAATGAACGACAGATTGCAAGAGATAGGACAAACCCCAAAAAATTCTTCAAATATATTAATAGTAAAAAGGTTAGGTCTGAGCATGTAGGCCCTTTACAAAATAATTAGGAGTGGGTGACTGCGGACAAAAAGAAGGCAAATTTCTTAAAATACTTTCTTCAGCTCTGTGCATAGAAAGGAGCATGGGGCAGCTCATGACCATAATGAGGATGGTATGGACACAGCCCAAATGATCTACAAATGATCCACCATCAAAAGTGATATGGTCCAGAAATATTTAGACAGAATAAGGATGGATAAAGCGCCTGGACCAGATGGCATCCACCCACGCATGCTAAAAGAATTGAGCGCTGTAATTTCAAAGCCTTTGTTTCTAATTTTTAGGGATTTGTTAAGGACTGGAATAGTACCACTGGCTTTCTGCAGAGCCAATGTGGTGCCTATATTTAACCACTTTAAGATCAAGCCTATTTTTAACACTTGGTGTTTACAAGCTCAAATTATTTATTTTTGCTAGAAAACTACTTAAAACCCCCAAACATTATATATATATATATTTTTTTTTAGCAGAGACCCTGGAGAATAAAATGGAGATCGTTGCAATATTTTTTATCACATCGTATTTGCGCAGCGGTCTTCCAAACTCAATTTTTTGGGGAAAAAATTCACTTTTTTAAATTAAAAAATATGAAATCAGTAAAGTTAGCCCAATTTTTTTCCATAATGTGAAAGATAATGTTACGGTGAGTAAATAGATACCCAACATGTCATGCTTCAAAATTGTGCACGCTCGCGGAATGGCGACAAATTTTGGTGCTTAAAAATCCCATAGGCAACACTTTAAAAATGTCTACAGGTTACCAGCTTAGAGTTACAGAGGAGGTCTAGGACTCAAATTATTGCTCTTGCTCTAACGATCGTAGAAATACCTCACATGTGGTTTGAAAACCGTTTACATATGTGGGCGGGGCTTCCGTATGCTTTTGCTTCTGCATGCGAGCTAACGGGGACAGGGCGCTTTCATTTTTTTTTTCCCATTTATCTTATTTATTATTTTTACACAGTTTCTTAAAAAAAAAAAAAAAAAATTGATAATTTTTATTCCTATTACAAGTAATGTAAACATACCTTGTAATAGAAATAGGCATGACAGGACCTCTTTATTGTGACATCCGTGGTCAAAAAGACCTCAGACCTCACAAGTACACAAAAAAAAATTGTTTTTTAAGCCGGTTGCTAGGCAACGACATTTGACGTCGCTCTGGTCCTCCAAGACCATAGAGTCGAGTGAGGGCCATCTTGCCCTCACTCAAATTCCTGTCTAAGAGGATCCGGGACCAGACAGTCTTCCCCACTGCAGGCGGGTCTGGTAAGCGGGGAAAAGGACCGGGACACGGTGGGAGGGGGGGGCACCTCTTCCGCCGCACCGTAACGGTGATCCTGCAGCAAATCTGCTGCTGGGACCACGCTTACCTGAAAGCCGATCGCCCGCCGTTTTAAAAAATACCGGGGTTATGGCAGCTATCTGCTGCTACAACCCCGGTATTTAGAGTCAAAGGACTGAGACGTAAATCAACGGCGGGCGGGCGGTAAGTGGTTAAAAACTATAGACTGGTTAGTTTAACTTCTATAGTTTGGAATATACTGGAGAGTTTAATAAAAGACCACATAGATGAGTTCTTGCTGGAAAAAAATATTTTAAGCAACAGACAGCATGGATTCAGTAAGTTGTCAAACAAACCTGATTACTTTTTATGAGGTGGTAAGTAAAACCTTGAACAGAGGGGTGGCTGTGGACATAGTATACTGTATTTGGATTTTGCAAAAGCGTTTGACACAGTTCCCCACACACGGCTGTGTAAGGTAAAGTCTACAGGCTTGGAAAGATCAGTTTGTAAATGGATAGAAATTTGTCTAAAAGATAGAATTCAGAGGGTAGTGGTTAATGATTCTTATTCTGAATGGTCTAAGGTTATTAGTGGTCCCAAGGTTCAGTGTTGGGACCCTTACTTTTTAATCTATATTAATAAAAGCCCTGTGTCTCTGCGTCCGTCCCTGTGTCCGTGGAAATGCGCTACTGTGCATGTGCCACAGGACAGCCGTTGGGACGCAGAGAGAGTTTGGGCGGCAGGCCGGCGCTGGGGGTGGCGTTTCCGATCTGTGGAGACTGCCACCCCCCCCGGAGTGTGGATACTGCGGCCGGCCCGCAGCCTTTAGGAGAGGCCGGGGATCGGGCCTGCACGGGGTGCCCAGGATGACGGAAACCCTACGGAGTTCCACCCTCTGCGGAGGAGGCGCCGGGAGGACTGAGGAGACGGCTTCCGGGGACTGAACTGATGAGGTAAGTGCACGGGGGGGGAACGCTGGCATCTCTGCATTGATTGGGGGCATCGCTGTGGGCACTCTGCAATTGGGGGCATTGCTGTGGGCACTCTGCAATTGGGGGCATTGCTGTGGGCACTCTGCAATTGGGGGCATTGCTGTGGGCACTCTGCAATTGGGGGCATCGCTGTGGGCACTCTGCAATTGGGGGCATTGCTGTGGGCACTCTGCAATTGGGGGCATTGCTGTGGGCACTCTGCAATTGGGGGCATTGCTGTGGGCACTCTGCAATTAGGGGCATTGCTGTGGGCACTCTGCAATTGGGGGCATTGCTGTGGGCACTCTGCAATTGGGGGCATCGCTGTGGACACTCTGCAATTGGGGGCATTGCTGTGGGCACTCTGCGATTGGGGGCATCGCTGTGGGCACTCTGCGATTGGGGGCATTGCTGTGGGCACTCTGCATTGACGTTCCCCCCCCCCCCCCCCAATTGCTCAGTCTAAAGGTTTGCGCTCAGAAAATTTTTTACTTGCTCAGCACAGTAAAAAATTAGAGGGAACATTGGCAGAATAGGTAGGGAATTTTGATAACATCGTAAGGGCTGAGGCACAAGTTCTACTGTGCAGCAACGGATCGGGCAGCGCCATCTCTTATAACAAACATCCATACCATCTCCATGGCGCACACTGCACCGATCGGACAATCCTATTCCCTACCCACACGCGCACTGTCTCATTGTCGGGTCGGCGCAGTGTGGGGCATGGGGATCGGATTGTCGGTTCGGCGCAGTGTCGGGTCAGCGCAGTGTGTGCCATGGAGATTGGATGGATGTTTGTTATAAGAGATCCCGCTGCCCGACCTGTTGGTGCGCATGCGCTGGTGCATGCACACTAGGACTTTTGTCTGACCCCTTACGATGCTATCATAATTCCCTACCTATTCTGAGCATTCCCAATAGGACGTGTGACGCATGTACAAGCTGCTGCATGACGAATCCACAGCTGATCTCAATCGGAAATGACGTAGATAGGGAAATCTGATGGGGTAGGGAAATCTGATAGAACACAGGGCGAAACTGTTGAAGCGGAGGGTTTGGGGTAGGGAAATCTGATAGAACACCGGGCGAAACTGTTGAAGCGGCGGGTGTGCGTGGGCACGCGCAGGATTGTGCGCTCGCGCGGACTTACTGCTAAGCGCCAGCGGGTTTTACAAGTGGCGGCGGGCGAGCGATGTCACGCGACAGCCGCTCGGTCAGCTCTGCGCGTGCCCCCGATGTTGCTAGGGCAACAGGGACGCTATGCGCAGAGCTGGCTATGTCATGCGGCTCTCGCGTTGTTAGAAAAAAAGAACGAGATAAGCGAGAGCCGCTCAGTCAGCTCTGCGCATGTCCACGACGTTGCTAGGGAAACAGGGACGCAGAGCTAACAGAGGCTCTCGCTTAAATGGAACAAGTCTGTTTTTACAAATGTTTGACCACATATGTTCTAGCGCCCGTTAATTTAACGGGCTTAATGTCTAGTATCTTTATAAATGATATAGGGTCTGGGATTAAAAGTACCATTTCAGTCTGTGCAGATGACACCAAGCTTTGCAGTGGAATAACAGTATGTCTCCAATTTTCTAAGCTGACCTCAATGCACTGTTTCATTGGGCAACTATGTGGCAAATGAGGTTTAATGTTGATAAATGTAAAGTTACGCACTTAGGGGCTAACCATATGCATGCAGCATACATACAAGGGGGAGTAGAACTGGGGGAATCCATAGCGGAGAAGGACTCCAGAGAGAGATATAATTTTGCCCCTGTACAAATCAATAGTAAGACCTCATCTGGAATATGCAGTTAAACCAGTTCTTAAAAAAGGATATTGGGGAACTGTAAATAGTGCAGAGAAGGGCAACCAAACTGATAAGAGGCATGGAGGAGCTCAGCTATGAGAAAAGATTAGAGGAACTGAACTTATTCTCTCTTGAGAAGAGATTAAGGGGGGATTTGATCAACATGTATAAATACATAAGGGGTCCAAATAGGGAACTTGGTGTTGAGTTATTCACTTTAAGGTCAACACAGAGGACAAGGGGGCACTCTTTACGTGTAGAGGAAAACAGATTTTGTCTCCAAATACGGAAAGGTTTCTTCACCGTAAGAGCTGTGAAAATGTGGAATAGACTCCCTCCAGAGGTGGTTCTGGCTAGCTCACTACATTGCTTTAAAAAGGCCTGGATGCTTTACTGGGTGTACATAACTTAAATGGGTACTAATATTTATAGGTAAAGTTGATCCAGGGAATATCAGATTGCCTCTCAGGGGATCAGGAAGGATTTCTTTCCCCTGCTGTAGCAAATTGGATCATGCTTTGCTGGGGTTTTTTCACCTTCCTCTGGATCAACCGTGGTTATAGGATTATGTATATGGGATTGTATATTTGGGATTTATTTCGTTTTTTTTTTTTTTTTTTTTATTGGTTGGGCCAGATGGACTTGTGTCTTTTTTCAACCTTACTAAGTATAACTACTCCTGTAGGGGGCAGCATAACCCAATGGTTAAGAAGAATATAGAGCTGCGTCTGTCAATGAACGATAGAGAAATTTAGGCTGGATTGTCTATTCTCTTTTTGATATTGTAATATTCAGGATCTCTGATTTAGCCATATTAACTTTAAAATTTGATAACTTTCCATACCTCTCTAATTCCTCCAATACCATCGGGAGTGTCAACCTCGGGTTCGAGATGAAAAATAATACATCGTCCGCATATGCGGCCACATTGTACTCCTTACTCCCCACTTTCTCCCCTCTAATGTCTGGGTTTTTATGGATTGCTGCCAGCAGGGGTTCTAGAGCTAGGACAAACATTGGGAAGAGGGGACACCCTTGTCTAGTCCCGTTTTGTAGTTGGGGGGGGGGAGGGGCAGACCGCCATTCACTCTTATTCTTGCCATTGGATGGAAATAAAAGGCAGAGATCCACCGCATCATCCTCTCTGAAACCCCATCCGACTCGGTCAAAAGCCTTTTCGGCATCTATAGATAATACAGCCGGGGTTCCCTCCTTTTCTGCTTCGTGGATCAAATAGAGTGATTTAAGGCAGTTGTCTCTCCCCTCTCTACTGGGCACAAAGCCCACCTGATCATTATATATCCATCTGGCAGGAGAGGTTTTAATCTTTCTGCTATTTTAGCAAAAGTTTTACATCTGTTTTTAAAAGGGAAATTGGTCTATAGCTCATCAGTGCTGCAGGATCCTTCCCCTCCTTCAAAAAGAGAGTTCTATAGGCAATCAGAGACTCCTTTCTTAAATTCTCCCCTTCCCCCCCACCATATTAAAATATTCCCATAACTTGGAGATTAGGATTTTTTGGAACCTTTTATAAAACTGGATCGAGTAGCCATCAGGACCTGGGCTCTTCCCCAGGCAGGGCCGGCGCTCCCGGCTAGGCAAACTAGGCAGCCGTCTAGGGCGCACTTTTGCCTAGGGTAGGGTGACCAGTCCCCGGTTTTTTCCCTGCTTTGCAGGGCCGATCCTGGGCGGGTGCGCCGTGAGCTGGGGCAGGGGGGGGGGCGCGCCCAGGGCCGGCCCTGCCATAGGTTAGTAAAGGTGTGTACATCCAATTCCAAATAGCAATTTACATGTCTACACTAACAGCGCTATAGGTGTCTGCCATAGGTTCCTTGTGCTTCCTTCGGAAGGGAAGAGGGGAGGGGGGAGAGAGCAAGCGCCACTTGATTAAACAGAGCAGGGTTCTTCTGCTTACCCGGCACGGCCGCTGTAATGTGAAGTCACACATGGCCTATATGGGAATGTGCTTTTTGTTTCCTGCTCCATAAATGCCGCCAATTCTCCTCTCTACTCAATTAACACCTGCTGCTCTGGGATACCTTTGGGTCTAGTCTGTTCCAATGTGTGGATCTCCCCAAGTAACTGGTTCATCCGCTCCTTTTCCTTTGTGCCCGATGCCTATTAGTATCCCCCTTATACAAGCCTTTCGATTCCCACAGGGTAGATTGTGAGATCTCTTGTGAGTCATTGATAGCAAAGAAATTCTCCAATTCTTTTTCTACTTTCTCCACCATCTTAGGATCCTGGATGAGCGAGTCATTCAATTTCCATGCCCTTTGTCTATGTACTACAGCAAGCAAATCGAACTGGACTATCACCGGGGCGTGGTCAAGAGTGTGATCGGCTTAATTGTCGCGTCCTTAAGGGAGACTAGACGTCGGTGCTCTATTAGAATGTAGTCGATCCTTGAATAAGACCCCTGTACTGAGGAATAACAAGTGTAGTCTCTGTAGTCTGTCTGGGTGTCTAACCCTCCAGGCGTCTACCAGCTGATACTCTCTTAATAGTCTCCTTGTTTCATTCTGCCTGCAGCAGCGGGACAGGAAGTACCCGCTGATGAATCCAGATGTGGGTCAAACCCCATATTTAGGTCTCCCGCTACAATAAACCTCTAAACCTCCCCTTTTTGAATATCCTTAATCTTTTCAGACGTTTCCTCAGAAACTTGTTCGGAGCCCTATTTGCCACGGTACACTCCATATTGAGTAGTCTTCCCTTAATAAACAAGTACCTCCCCTGCTCCTTTAGCGTAAACACAGTGCTCCTATCAAATCCAATCGCTACTCCCTGAGTGAGCCTAAGCTGAGTCGCCGTAAAACCACGTAGGGAAAAGCCAAGAGGAAAATTTAATCCGTGAAACGTAATCTGTTTCTTGTAGGCATGCCACTCCCGCCCCATAGTGATGCAGCTCTTTAAATTACCTTATGTCTTTTGCTGGGTGTGCTCAAGCCTCTAACATTATAGGAGACTAAATTTACCAGGGCCATGGGCAGCCAAAGGAGCAGCTAACACATCTTTTCTTGGAGAGAAGTCCTGAAAGGGAAGATTCTCCTGATCTTCTAACCTGTACATTAAGAACCAACTATCTTTCTGCAACAATTTCAAACTTGCTCAAATCCTACAGCAAGTGGTCAGAATCGTCGAGTCTCTCCTCCATCCCGCCAAGAACTTGTCCAGTGTCTGTCCTGACTGCTGCTATGTCTTATTTCAAAGATGTTTCCAGTTTTGGCAGCAAACCCGCCAGGGCTTCTTTAATGAGAGGTAAGCCGACCTGGGGTTCTTCCAAGACCAAGTTCCCCCTCTGCTATCCTGACCAAGCTTTCCTTTTTAGAGTCTCCGCTTTGCACTTTAGGTCCCCCATAAAGGGATCTCTCCAGAGCTTATTGGTCTAGTTGCTCCTGGGGTGCTGGTTTCCCCCACAAGGGGTTCCTCCACTAAAGGTCCTCGCTTCCCTTATCCCTAGCTTCCCTGTGGACCCCGGTCTAGGGCTATCAGGCCCTTCTTCCACCAAGCTCGACTCTGCTATGTAACGATGTTTCCCTCCTGGGCTAGGGGCGGGTTGGTTTACTTTATTAGCTTTTGCTTTGCCTCATCTTTAATCTCGGATGGTCTCAGATATAGAGGGGTGCCTAAACAGACAGGCAAATGTCACTAGGAAAAGTTGCAGCGTTGGAAGGTTTACTGCTGCAAGCTGCATTAACACAGTCTCTGCAGGCCAAGGGGAGTTCAGACCTATTGAATTAGAGTGGATGTACCTGGGGGTGTAGAGGAGGAGCCTTCAGGATATGCAATAACTACAAACCCAATTCCAAAAATGTTTGGACACTGTACAAATTGTGAATAAAAAATAGAATGCACCGATCTCGACGGGGGGATCCCCAGACATCTGCGTACCCTCATTTTTTTTATCCTCTTAGTTGCCAAAATAACCATAGCACGTTCCTGGAAGTCGCCAGTCCTCAATATTGTGATGGTTAAAAATAAAATATCCTGGATCATGGTCAATGAAAAATTGACTAGTATTCGTAGAGACACTCAGATAAAGTTTGAGAAAGTGTGGAACCTGTGGGTGGCTTATCTACACGCTCCTTGACAGTGGGGAGGCATGCTATGTTTGCATTTGGGCTCGGACCGGGGGGGGCTCTTACTTTTTTTCTCTTTTCTTTTGTTTCTCTTTCTTTTTTTCCTTTCTTTTCCTTTCCTCTTTCTTCTCTATCCTATTAGCTTGGTTCTTTGATTAATTGGGACAACCCAAACCGTTATGGACGGTCTCTTTACAGTTCATTTTCTCCCATGCTGTTCTGTTATGTGAGGAGTGCTGACGGTCACCACTTTGAAACAATTTATTTGACACGAGATGTTATACATTGGGATCGCTGTGCATATGTATGGAACACTCTTGAACATTATTGCCATGTTTGTACAATGTTGACGTAACCTTTTTTTTTGGCTTGTTGGCTGTTCCAATTTCCTACTTTTATATGTTCTTTTGTAAAATCTTTAATAAAAACTATTGAACATTAAAAAACAGAATGCAATGATGTGGATGTTTCAAATTTCAATTTTTTATTCAAAATACAACATAGATGGCATATCAAATGTTTAAACTAAGAAAATGTATAATTTTAAGGGAAAAATAAGTTGATTTTAAATTTCATGGCATCAACACATCTCACAAAAGTTGGGACAAGGCCATGTTTACCACTGTGTGGCATCCCCTCTTTTTATGATGCGCCAAATGTTTCCTATGGGTGAAAGACCTGGATTGCAGGCTGGCCATTTCAGTACCTGGATCCTTCTTCTACGCAGCCATGATGTTGTAATTGATGCACTATGTGGTCTGGCATTGTCATGTTGGAAAATGCAAGGTCTTCCCTGAAAGAGACAGCGTCTGGATGGGAGCAGATGTTGTTCTAGAACTTGGATATACCTTTCAGCATTGATGGTGCCTTTCCAGATGTGTAAGCTGCCCATGCCACAGGCACTCATGCAACCCCACACCATCAGAGATGCAGGCTTCTGAAATGGACGCTGATAACATGGGTTGTCCTTGTCCTCTTTAGTCCGGATGACATGGCGTCCCAGTTTTTCAAAAAGAACTTCAAATTTTGATTCGTCTGACCACAGAACAGTTTTCCACTTTGCCACAGACTATTTTAAATGAGCCTTGGCCCAGAGAAAACGCCTGCGCTTCTGGGTCATGTTTAGATATGGTTTCTTTTTTGGCCTATAGAGTTTTAGCCGGCAACAGCGAATGGCACGGTGGATTGTGTTCACCGACAATGTTTTTTTGGAAGTATTCCTGAGCCCATGTTGTAATTTCCATTACAGTAGCATTCCTGTATGTGATGCAGTGCCGTCTAAGAGCCCAAAGATCATGGGCATCTAGTATGGTTTTCCGGCCTTGACCCTTACGCACAGAGATTGTTCCAGATTCTCTGAATCTTTGTATGATATTATGCACTGTAGATTATAACTTTAAACTCTGCAATTTTTCTCTGAGAAACTCCTTTCTGATATTGCTCCACTAATTTTCGCCGCAGCATTGGGGGAATTGGTGATCCTCTGCCCATCTTGACTTCTGAGAGACACTGCCACTCTGAGAGGCTCTTTTTATACCCAATCATGTTGCCAATTCACCATACCCAATCATGTTGCCAATTCACCTAATAGGTTGCAACATGATACCCAATCATGTTGCCAATTCACCTAATAGGTTGCAAATTGGTTCTCCAGCTGTTCCTTATATGTACATTTAACTTTTCCAGACTCTTATTGCTTGCTACCTGTTCCAACTTTTTTGGAATGTGTAGCTCTCATGAAATCCAAAATGAGCCAATATTTGGCATGACATTTCAAAATGTCTCACTTTCAACATTTGAGATTGTTATCTATATTATATTGTGAATAAAATATAAGTTTGAGATTTGTAAATTAGTCCATTCCTTTTTTATGGAAAGATATATATGATCAAGTCTGTCCGATAAATCCACTCCACATCCCTAAAATTGTATAAATAGTTTGAAAGGACAGAGTGACTGGTCCCAGTGTCCAATCTATGTCCTATATAGTTATGGGACTTTATAGGAGTAGATTCTATAGTAATAGAGGCAAGCACAAAGAATAAAATCCAATAATTTATTACAAGGGAATCATAAAATCCAACATGAACAAAACAAAAACAACATTGTATATGCACAAATATAATACGTAGCATGTAAAGATGAATCTCAAAGAGGCGTCCAATATTCAACGCGTTTCGCTGACTGCTAGAGCAGAATTTGCTTCTTCAGGAATATGGACAAAGATACATCTTCCAATACTTTAATGGTAAAAAGAATATAACAGTAAGTTATACAGCATTGTAAATTGCCAATAAGATGGCATATACATGTTTCAATACAGATCTGCTTCAACCATTTTTAAATACCGGATTACCATACTTTACAGACTTAAACAGTGAAGAAAAGACTCCTGAAGGGCAGATCGCCAAGGCAGGGGACCACCAGTTCAGGCTGTAAGTGCTAGGGGATGAAAAGCCGACTCCTCAAACACTGGCCTTAAGATGCAGGCTGGACCGGCTTAACCTATGCGGACTTGTCCCACAGCGGGGAAGGGATTTTACATTTGGTCCACTCTGAAGATTAAATAGATATAAGAGCATATCAGTTGAGGATATAGATGAAAAAACTGTCTTACAACTGTCCCACCCTGTCAAATTCAATATTGATGGAAAGGAATGGAGAATTCAGGGGCTTAATAGTTCTCCATATTTGTGGCTGATGAACACATGGCAAACATATAATTTGTGTAAGAGACGGCCTAGATACTGAGCAAATACCAAACATGGGTACAGCCATTGCTTAAGTAGTAAAGCATAGCTCTCCATGAGTCTATATAGCTAATGCCTAATCCCACAAATACTGGGAAGGCCAAGCCAAAAAATACAATTACCTCCGCGAGCAGGGATGCTCATCTTGGGCACAGGCTGAGTTTGTTCTCAGCCTGCTGCACCATATATTACACTCCAACTTATTCACCTTTAATGGAGAAACATTCCTTCAGGTGCAGGGGGTAGCGATGGGGACGTCTTGTGCCCCGTCATATGCCAACCTGTACCTGGGGGGATGGGAGCGTTCCCTGTTCGCGGAGGATGCAGTATCACCTCTGTTCTCCCATGTCGCCCTTTGGCGTCGTTACATTGACGACATCCTATTAATTTGGACTGGAGCAGTGGAGGAACTACATCAATTCATGGCTTTTCTATCTACCAACAACTACAACCTTAAATTTTCCATGCAGTGGAGTCAAACAGTAATAACCTTCTTGGATACCCAAATTTTCCTTAACAAAGATGGCTCGATTCACACTTCGCTTTATCGCAAAAGCACGGCAGGGAACACAATCTTACACTTCGAAAGTGGACATCCACGCCCTCTAGTGTAAAGTATACCTTATAGCCAATATATTAGGTTACGTCGTAACTGCACTAGAGAGGCTGACTTTAAGAGAGAAACTGATGCCCTGCGTGTTCGCCTGCGTGCCCGCGGATACAAAGTGTTGAAAAAAGCCTTTACAAGGGCCAAATCAATGGAAAGGAACCAATTAATCTATGGCCCAAAAAAACGTCAGAATGAAGGCACCACAAGAGTCATCACGAGGTATAATGCCCATCATCATGTTATCAGAAAGTTTCTGTCTGATAACTGGCATTTTCTGAGGGATGATCGGGTAATTTCGAAATATGTTCAAATACAACCTCAAATTACCTTTAGAAGATCAAGATCAATTAGGGACTCTGTGGTTCATAGCCACTACAGTCACTCGGATGCACAGACTGCAGACGCCATGATAAATATGGGTACTTTTAAGTGTAATAACTGTGACTTCTGCCCATGGGTAAAAGAGGGCAAGACACTTGCCCTACCCCGTGGAGGGGTGTTAAAATGTCGTTCCTTCACAAATTGTAACACCGAAGGAGTAGTTTACATTGCAAACTGCCTCTGTGGGGCATTCTATGTGGGAAAGACAAAGAAAATTCTCTAAACGAATACAGGATCATCTTTACTATTTGGAAGTGGGAATGGTTTTTACGCCAATTTGCAAGCATGTAGGCGTATATCATAACTTTAATCCTGATTTTATAAGTTTCTCTGTTCTGGAAGTCATACATAGAAATGTCCGTGTGGGTGATTTTGACAACAAAATCTTACAGAGAGAAGCCAAATGGATTTACAATCTACAGGCAACGTCATGGCCTGGTTTGAACACGGCTATCTCGTTCAAACCCTTTCTGTAATGCCCCAATATTTAGCTATAGACACGCATGCCAAGTTAGTATACTATTAGTTCCCTTGTCATGCCTCTCCTTCATTACCAATCTTTGTCCCCTATTTAATCTGTATCTTTTTATATATTGTCCCAGTGTTTTGTGTCGTCCCTATATGTTGTAGCATTCAAGTGTATCATTGTGGCTATTGAGCACACTGTTAGTTGTTACGCTATACCTTGTAGCACAGTTATTATATGGTAAACTAGCTAAATTAATATCCTTCTTTTTAGTTTTTTCCTGATGGCTGATCGCCCGGGTTAGTGCATCCTTGTTCATCGTTGCAGGTTCGGGCGCAAAGCGGAGGTCAGCTCCCCCTGGTGGTGAGTTTTGTCTCCCCCATCTCTGATCGGGTTCGCTGAAAGACGCTGCGGCGGGTTGGTTTTCTCCCTCCTGCGGCGCCCGGAAGTGACGCGATGCGCCCGCACCGGAAGTGCCGCGGGCGGGTCATGCGCCACTTCTGGTGGAAGCGGCTTAAAGATGGGCTGCACGTGGAGGACGCCGTTAGCGGCTCCTCCCTGCTTTCCATCTTGGGCGGCATGACAATTTGTTGTGGTAAGTGGACTCCATTGTCTACAATTGTAGGTATATTCATCCAGGGGATACATTTATAGACATCCATATACCCTTATATGTGGATCTGAATACATTCTTACATAGTTGAGTGATAAAATTATTGGCAAACTCTGTATTTTTTGGCTTGGCCTTCCCAGTATTTGTGGGATTAGGCATTAGCTATATAAGCTCATGGAGAGCTATGCTTTACTACTTAAGCAATGGCTGTACCCATGTTCGGTATTTGCGCAGTATCTAGGCCGTCTCTCAAATTATATGTTTGCCATGTGTTCATCAGCCACAAATATGGAGAACTGTTAAGCCCCTGAATTCTCCATTCCTTTCCATCAATATTGAATTTGACAGGGTGGGACAGTTGTAAGACAGTTTTTTCATCTATATCCTCAACTGATATGCTCTTATATCTATTTAATCTTCAGAGTGGACCAAATGTAAAATCCCTTCCCCGCTGTGGGACAAGTCCGCATAGGTTAAGCCGGTCCAGCCTGCATCTTAAGGCCAGTGTTTGGGGAGTCGACTTTTCGTCCCCTAGCACTTACGGCCTGAACTGGTGGTCCCCTGCCTTGGCGATCTGCCCTTCAGGAGTCTTTTCTTCACTGTTAAAATCTGTAAAGTATGGTAAGCCGGTATTTAAAAATGGTTGAAGCAGATCTGTATTGAAACATGTATATGCCATCTTATTGGCAATTTACTATGCTGTATAACTTACTGTTATATTCTTTTTACCATTAAAGTATTGGAAGATGTATCTTTGTCCATATTCCTGACAAAGCAAATTCTGCTCTAGCAGTCCGCGAAACGCGTTGAATATTGGACGCCTGTTGTTTTTGTTCATGTTGGATTTTATGATTCCCTTGTAATAAATTATTGGATTTTATTCTTTGTGCTTGCCTCTATTACTATAGAATCCACTCCTATAAAGTCCCATAACTATATAGGACATAGATTGGACACTGGGACCGGTCACTCTGTCCTTTCAAACGATTTATCCATTCCTTTTTTACTCACAATTTGTACAGTGTCCCAACTTTTTTGTAATTGGGTTTGTAGAAAGTATAGCAGCAACAGTCCCTTTAGAAATTATGATTATAGGAAGCCTTATGTCCCTGTTGGGGTTTTTTCTCCCCGTAGTTCAAGTAAATAGTCTATCACCCATCTCCCCTTGTAGGGGAGATCCCCTAAGAGATGGGGTCAGCAGGGAGGTGGTTTATTAGGCTGGATCTGTGGGATATCTCACTCATACGCTCACAGTCCCCTTCAATAAGGCCCTCCTTAAAACAGGCTTACCACTGTCGAGGCGGTTCAGGGAGAACAGGACACAATATGCTCCTTCCTATTCAGTGCTTAGAGGACCAGCAGGCTAGCATTGGTGCAGTAGCAGAGAGATCTATACCAGGGTCATAGCAGCAGCAGGAGAGGGAGCCAGGAGGACTGGGAGACAGCAGCACAGAGCTCCCGACCACGCATTTAAGCGGCCGGGTGTTGACCTCCCTCAGCGCGGGCCACTGCGAGCATCAGGCGGCGGCGGTTCGAGCAGCGGTCCGCCTATCCCCCAGTGATTCTACACCTAGGTTCTGAATTTGTTTGCACTTTACAACACAATTCTTTTACTGACGCTAAGGGCTTTAGGCGCAACAACACACACTCATTTATTTGATTCACATTATGGGAACACAATTGGGTTGCATGCAGCCACTCATCACAAGACCAGCCATATATTGCCTAAAAAGGTAGCGTGGGATATCCCACACTGAGAATCTGTGGGTAGACTTGAAAATTAAAAATTGGATTCAGGTTTAGACTCTGACTGGGCCATTCTAAACACATGAATATGCTTTCATGTAAACCATTCCATTGTAGCTCTGGCTGTATGTTTAGGGTCATTCTCCTGCCAGAAGTTGAGCCTCCGTCCCAGTCTCAAGTAGACTCAAACAGGTTTTCTTCTAAGATTTCCCTGTATTTGGCTCCATCCATATTCCCATCAAGGCTAACCAGCTTCCGTGTCTCTGCTGAAGAAAAGCACCCCCCTCCCACAACATGATGCTGCCACCACATTTTATGGTGGGGATGGTGTGTTCAAGGTGATGTGTAGTGTTAGTTTTCTGCCCCCACAAAGCGTTTTGCTTTTAGGCCAAAAAGTTACATTTTGGTCTCATCTGACTAGAGCACCTTCCTCCACGTTTCCTGCATCCCACACATGGCTTCTCGTAAAACTGCAAACGAGACTTATTGCTTTCTTCTTGCCACTCTTCCATAAAGGCCAGATTTGCGGATGTAAGATCCTGGCACTCTCAGTGCCTTTCTATCATCTCACTTCCGGGTTGCGTTCCACCACTCAGGTAGGTGGAACGCATATAAGGTGTGTATTCCTTTAACAGTGCTGACGTCATCATCAGGCGCCGCACTGAGCGGCTATTTCAACTGACGGTCTGCACTCACACATTGTTCGTGCAACCGCTCCTGATACCTGCCTAACCTGACGCTGCCGAATCTTCCAGCTACATACCCTATACCTGGATTGACCGGAGCCTCGCTACCTTGTCCTACACTCCCTCACTACTGGCTATTGATAAGTACCCCACAGGGGACCCCCTCTTATCAACAAACGCTTTCTATCTATACCTGCATTATAAGAACTATTGATAGCTCTAGGATACATGCTCTCCAGTATCTACCATCTGCATTTCTAAACCTAGATCGCTAACTCTTGTGCCTATTATTTGTCACAACCTGCATTACCGAACTAAGCTTAGCAACACCTGTATATCTTGCTTGCTATTATCTATTACCTGTTGATTATACTAGATTGCTAGCTCTTGTGGTTGCTATCTATCATCATCTACTATCATTCCTGTAACATCACTATCTGAGTGCTTATCATCATCTACTATCACTCCTCAGAGCCTATACCTTCAGTGTAACATCTCACTGCTACTTGCATAATTACTATCACTCCTGCAACATCATTATCTGAGTGTTTGTATATGTGCATACTGAATCAGGCTGAACCACTATGATGAGTCAAGAGAGTTGGATCAGGTGATTTAACAAGATCTCTACAAGACTACTGAGTGGAATTCTGCAGCTGCAAATCCAGTATCCTTGAGCTAAAACCCAGAGCGTTAGAGCGGAATGCATGACTAATAATTGTCCTGTGGACAGATTCTCCCACCTGAGCTGTGGATCACTGCAGCTCCTCCTTAGTAACCATAGGCCTCATAGCTGCTTTTCTGATTAATGCTTTCCTTGCCCAGCCTGTCAGTTTAGGTGGACGGTCATGTCTTGGTAGGTTTGCAGTTGTGCCATACTCTTTCCATTTTGAGATTATGGATTGAACAGTGCTCCGTAAGATGTTCAAAGCTTGGGGAGTTTTTTTTTTTTATTAACTTAACCTTGCTTTTAACTCCACAACTTTATCCTGGACCTGTCTGGTGTGTTCCTTGGCCTTCAGGATGCAGTTTGTTCAATAAGGCTCTCTAACAAACCTCTGAAGGCTTCTTAGAACATCTGTATTTATACTGATTAAATTAAATACAGGTGGACTCTATTTACTAATTAGGTGACTTCGGAAGGCAATTGGTTCCAGTAGATTTTAGGTAGGGGTATCAGAGTAAAGGGGGTTGAATACAAATGTACACCCAACTTTTCAGTTATTTGTAAAAAAATAAAAAAAATGTGAAAACCATTTATCAATTTCCTTCCACTTCACAATTATGTACCACTTAGTGTTGGTCTATCACATAAAATCCCAATAAAATACATTTAAGTTTTTGGTTGTATCATGACAAAATGTTAAGGCACTGTACAGTGGGGAGAACAAGTATTTGATACACTGCCGATTTTGCAGGTTTTTCTACTTACAAAGTTACAAAACATGTAGAGGTCTGTCATTTTTATCATAGGTACTCTTCAACTGTGAGATGGAATCTAAAACAAAAATCCAGAAAATAACATTGTATGATTTTTAAGTAATTAATTTGCATTTTATTGCATGACATAAGTATTTGATACATCAGAAAAGCAGAATTTAATATTTGGTACAGAAACCTTTGTTTGCAATTACAGATTACATACGTTCCCTGTAAATCTTGACCAGAGAGCAGAGATTTTGGCCCACTCCTGCATACAGGGCTTCTCCAGATCCTTCAGGTTTCGGGGGGGGGGGGGGGGGGCGGGCGCTGGGCAATAAGGACTTTCAGCTCCCGCCAAAGATTTTCTATTGGGTTCAGGTCTGGAGACTGGCTAGGCCACTCCAGGACCTTGAGATGCTTCTAACGGTGCCAATCCTTAGTTGCCCTGGCTGTGTGTTTCGGGTAATTGTCATGCTAGAAAACCAAGCCACAACCTATCTTCCATGCTCTTACTGAGGGAAGGAGGTTTTTGGCCAAGATCTCGTGATACATGGCCCCATCTTCCCCTCAATACAGTGCAGTCGTTTGTCCCCTTTGCAGAAAAGCATCCCCAAAGAATTATGTTTCCACCTCAATGCTTCACGGTTGGGATGGTGTTTTTGGGGTTGTACCCATCCTTCCTCCAAACACGGCGAGTGGAGTTTAGACCAAAAAGCTCTATTTTTGTCTCATCAGACCACATGTCCTTCTCCCATTCCTCCTGTGGATCATCCAGATGGTCATTGGCAGACTTCAGACAGGCCTGGACATGCGCTGGCTTGAGCAGTGGGACCTTGCGTGCGCTGCAGGTCATTGACCAGGTCCTGACGTGTAGTTCTGGGCTGATCCCTCACCTTCCTCGTGATCATTGATGCCCCACGAGGTGAGATCTTGCATGGAGCCCCAGACCGAGGGAGATTAACCATCATCTTCTTCCATTTTCTACTAATTGCGCCAATAGTTGTTGCCTTTTCACCAAGCTGCTTGCCTATTTTCCTGTAGCCCATCCCAGCCTTGTGCAGGTCTACACTTTTATCCCTGATGTCCTTACACAGCTCTCTGGTCTTGGTCATTGTGGAGAGGTTGGAGTCTGTTTGAGTGTGAGAACAGGTGTCTTTTATACAGGTAACGAGTTCAAACAGGTGCAGTTAATACAGGTAATGAGTGCAGAACAGGAGGGCTTCTTAAAAGAAAAAATAACAGGTCTGTGAGAGCCAGAATTCTTACTGATGGTAGGAGATCAAATACCTATGTCATGTAATAAAATGCAAATTATTTATAAATCATACAATGTGATTTTCTGGATTTTTGTTTTAGATTACATCTCTGACAGTTGAAGAGTACCTATGATAAAAAATTAGAGACCTCTCCATGCTTTGTACGTAGGTAAACCTGCAAAATCCGCAGTGTATCAAATACCTGCTCTCCCCACTGTAACTTCATAGAACACAGGAGAATCTATTATGTACACACCATTATTTTAGCAGCAGAAGGAAGGGGGAACAGCTGGCTGACGAAGGCACGTAAACTGACTACAGTATTAAGGCACAGCAGTCATAAGCGTAGTCAGTTCACAGAGGGGAGGGCAGCACGAGGCAGGATTATCCAGGTATTATAGATAAAAAAGGGACAAATTACACAGCACAAGCGCTGTGCTGTTATTTATCCTTTAACTACTTTACAACCAGCCGCCGCAGATGTACTACGGCAGTCTGGCTCATACAGGCAAAGCACCGTACATGTACAGCACTCGCCTGGGAGGTGCTAGGGGGCGATCGCGCACCGCCGAAGGCGCGCTCCCGCTCGTTAGGCCACCCGCGATCTCCCGCCGCTGACAGAGGACGGACGGCTGATGTAAACACAACCGGCCGTACTTCTCCCTGAAGTGATCACAGATGTCATGTGATCCTGATATATAGGATCACATGTCTCTGTTATGACTTCACAAGCCACACCCCTCCACAGTTAGAATCACGTCCCAAGGGTCACATTAACCCCTTCATCACCAACAGGGTTAACCCCTTCCCTACCAGTGTCATTTTTTTTACAGTAACGGTGCATATTTTTAGCACTGATTACTGTAGTGTCACTGGTACCCCCAAAAAGTCTCAAATGTCAGTTGGGGGTCCGATCCGTCCACCGCAATGTCGCTGTCCCACAAAGAAAAAAAATCACAGATCGCCGCCATTACTAGTTAAAAAAAAAAAAACAAACAATGACATAAATCTTTCCTGCAGTTAGTAAACGCAATAATTTTTGTGAAAATCAATCAAAATACGCTTATTGCGATTTTTTTTTACCAAAAATATGTAGCAGAAAACAAATTGGCCTAAAAAGTTAAAAAATTTTGAGTTTTACATTTTTTTTTATTTTTGAGAATTTCATATAAAAGAATGTGAGTAGTATTGGTTTTTCAAAATTGTCGCATTTTTTTGTTTATAGCACAAAAAATAAAAATCGCACAGGTGATCAAATACCATCAAAAGAAAGCTCTATTTGTGGGGAAAAGACGTCAATTTCGTTTATGTACAGCGTCCCATGACCGCGCAATTGTCCGTTAACCATTTAAGCCCCAGAAGATTTTACCCCCTTCCTGACCAGGGCCTATTTTGCGATTCGGCACTGCGTGACTTTAATGGACAATTGCGCGGTCGTGCGACGCTGTACCCAAATGAAATTGACGTCCTTTTTTTTCCACAAACATAGCTATGGTATTTGATCACCTGTGCGATTTTTTGATCATGCGCTATAAACAAAAAAAGAGCGACAATTTTGCAAAAATAATATTTTTCACATTTTTTTATATGAAATTCACCAAAAAAAATCAAAATTTAACATTTTAGGCCAATTTGTTTTCTGCTACATATGTTCGGTAAAAAAAAAATTGCAATAAGCGTATTTTGATTGGTTTAACTAAGGGAAAGATTTTTGTAATTTTTTTTTTAACAAATAATGGCGGCGATCTGCGATTTGTTTTGCGGGACTGCGACATTGCGGTGGACAGATCGGACCCTTGACTGACATTTTTGACACTTTTAGGAGTACCAGTGACATTACTATAGTAATCAGTGCTATACATATGCCCTGTTACTGTAAAAATGACACTGGCAGGGAAGGGGTTAACTTTATTGGAGAAGGAGGGGTTAAGTGTGTCCCTAGGGGCGTGTTTCTAACTGTGAAGGGATGTGGCTGTTTGTGTAACAACAGAGAAATACGATCCTACATAGCAGGACCGTATGATCTCTGTTCTTACACAGGGGAGAATGACAGGCGGCTTTGTTTACATTAGCCTGCCTTTCTCCCTCTCCACCCGACGATCGCGAGTGACCGGCGGACATCGGGTCCGCCGGTCACGCACGCGGGGGGGGGGTTCCGCGAACGAGCGGGAGCGGGAGCATGCCTCCGGCGGCGCGCGCTCGCCCCCTAGAGCCTCACAGGCTAGTGACGTACTCCTATGTCACTTTGCCTGTGAGGGGCTGACAGCCGCCGTATATAGTCGTGCGGCAGTCGGCAAGTGGTTAAAGTCACGCAGTGCCAAATCGCAAAATAGGGCCTGGTCATTGAGCAGCCAGATCCTCCGGTCTTAAAGTGGTTAAAGGAATGATTTTTTTTTTTTTTTTAATAAAGGGGTTACAGCCGCTTTAAAAAAAAAAAAAAAAGTAATGTAAAATTATTTATATCAAATAGAGGGCTCATTTTGATACGCTACTATAATGATATTGTTCCAAATGAATGTTCTTCTCCATAAGCCTTTTTATTTTGTATGAATCTACAGAGCTTCTGCATATTTTCCAGTTTTTGTCTGTTACCCAATTTATGAATAAAGCTGAACTAGCCTTTGTTTTTAACCACTTGACCTTCAGAAGATTAGCGCCCCCCCCCCCCCCCCCCATGACCAGGCCATTTTTTGTGATACGGCAGTGCATTACTGTAACTGACAACTGAGTGGTCATGCAACATTGTACCCAAATAAAATGTAATTCCCCCCCCCCCCCCCCACCTAGAGCTTTCTTTTGATGGTATTTGATCACAGCTGTGGTTTATTTTTTGCGCCATTAAAAAAAAAAAAAGTTGAAAAAAAATAGATTTTTATAAGAACTTCCAGTAAAATCCTTTTCTCTGATTTTCGACAGACGCAGCTCCTTATCTTCATTACTCATAGGATTATGCTCCTCCTAGGAATAGGCACAAGGGAGGAAAAAAGCTTAACCACGCCTATGGGGCTGTCCCTGCAGGCATAACCTCTCCGACTCTGCTCTCAAACATTTTAGTTGCAAGCAGTGTTTAGAAGACAAATAAAAACCCTATACCTCAGAAGTACAGGGGCGGGTGCTGCGTCTGTCGAACTTCAGCAAAAAGGATTTTACGATAAATTTAAAAAATCCAGTTTTCTTCATCGTTCGACAGATGCAGCTCCTTAGCTTCATGACTCATAGGGATGTCCCAAAGCAGTATAATCATGAGGGGTGGGGAAACAAACGCAGAAACAAAACCTAAGTCCCCAATGGCTAAACTTATCCAACCAGGTAACATGGAGCTCAACCAGGAACAACTGGAGCTCACACGGAAAAAATTGAACCCTCAAAGAGAAACTAAAAAGTGTTCTTTTAAACTGCAGCCTGCAACACCTTGGGGCCAAAAGAAGCATCTGCGGATACCAACACATCTACCTTGTAGAATTTTGCGAACGTATGCACAGACGACCAAGTTGCCGCCTTGCAAACTTGTAGCACCGACACCTGTTGGCAAAAAGCCCAAGAGGCACTCAGAACTCTAGTAAAATGAGCCTTCACTGGGAAAGGAGGAACCTGACCCCCTCAGTGAATAGGCCTGTACCACAGTCTGCCTGTCAATCTGGAAATGGTCGCAGCACACGCAGCTAGTCCCTTACGAGGTCCATCAGTAAAGGACAAAAACAGTGTCTAATTTTCTAAAGGATTCAGTGGTCTCTAAATAAACCCTGATCGCTCTAACCACATCCAAGGAATGCAAGGCATACTCCTTAGAATGCTGAGGTATAGGGCAAGTAAAGGCAACACAATGTCTTCATTCATATGAAAATCAGAAACCACCTTAGGAAGGAAACACTGATTAGGTCAAAGTACCACCTTATCCCTGTGTACCACCAGATAAGGTGAGCGGCAAGACACCACCACCAATTCAGATACCCTATGGGCAGAAGTGATCGCCACCAAGAGGGCAACATTCTGAGACAAAGAAAGCAGCGAAATCTCCAGTATTTTTCCAAAAGGAGGCTTTTGAAGAACAGAGAACACCAGATTTAGATCCCACGGAGGTAACGGGGATGGCCTCAGAGGAGCCATAGGGCGCACTCCCTGGATAAAAGTCCGGATTAGTACATGCGTGGCTAACGGGCATTGACAAAATATAGCTAAAGCCAAAACTTGGTCTTTGATAGTACCCAAAGCCAACCGCTGTGTGTGACGAGACCAATCTCGCCACTGGGCGTTGGAGAAGCCTGGTTGCTCGTCTCCTGCAATGGGACTATGGACCCTCTCATCAGCCCAGGCTAAACGTAAACCCCATGGCAATTTGACTGTTTGTGGCATCTGAGCGCTGTTTGGATATGTTGAGCGCTCAGATCCAGGCTATCTGGGGACGGGTTGAATGTAGGGGTTCTGTTCAGTAGACTGGGAGTTATGCATTTTTTGGTCTTTTTGTGTTTCTCTAACCATGCGTCTAATGGAGGTCTCTGTGCAAACTAGTTTTAGCTGCAGAGAGAGGGGGGGGGGATTGTTTCCAGCAGCCCCCTCCTGAGGAATGTCTACTGATTTAAACTGAGTGCTTTTGTCTAGAGAGGGGGATGGTTTCCAGCAGCCCCCTCCTGAGGAATGTCTTCTGTGAGTCTGTAATGTGATACATGTCTGTTTGTGTTACAGTCTTCCATCTGGTCCCCTAGGGGAGTGTCCACCAGGTGGGAGACCTGCATAAATACAGGGGCAGGGAGCCCTCAATAAATATACCACTGCTTGACCTCCCACACGGAGCTTTGTCTCGTTCTTGGGGGGGATTCACTGTATGCTGCTGGAGACTGATTGCTAGGAATGTAAGCTGATGAATGCTTCTCCTGTTCGTCTGCTAGCAGCTATTCATGAGGTTCCAGGTTGGAGTGCTATTTTGTATCCAGTTCGGGAGTTTGATGTCCTGCAAGTAGCTGAGCCTGTCTCTCAGAAAGGGGCATATCGCCTAAACGGATTTTAACCCCTTGTCTGCTGAAACGGTCCGTTAAACTGTGCAACTCCTTTCTGCAAAAAGGCCAAAACCCTAGTGATCGAAAACATGCGAGGATGCACCTTCAGCGATTCTCACCATGAAATGTACGATTTCCATATACGATGGTAGATTTTCCTGGAAGTTGACTTCCTAGCCTTCAAGAGTGTAGGAATCACAGAGTCAGAAAGACCCCTACTATCTCTCAACACCTGACTTTCAAGCAGGATTGAACATCAGACCTTGAGACATCAGATCTTCCAGTCTGAAGCCTCCAAGGGGTATCGGCGACCAGCCTTATCAGGTCTGCGTACCAAGACCGGTGAGGCCAGTCTGGAGCCACCAGAATGACCGGAATCTTTTCCACCTCTATCCTGCGCAGAAGCCTCGGTAGGAGTTTGAATGGGGGGGGGGGGGGGAAGCATAAATCAGTCGATACCGACCCACCGACCCAAAGGAGCCACCAGTGTGTCTGTAGCGTCGGCCATAGGATCTCAGGACCTGGCTACAAATCTCTTCACCTTCTTGTTGAGGCGAGAGGCAAACAGATTGACCACGGGAGTCCCCCCACCGAACACACAGGAGACAGAACACCTCCGGGTGTAGGGACCACTCCCCTTGATCCAACACCTGACTCCTCAGGTAATCCGCCTTCCAGTTTTCCACACCTGGATGTATACAGCAGAGGGGGCTGGAACAAAGTTTTCCGCCCAGGCCAGAATCTTGGCCACCTCCTAGGCCGCCAAGACACTCTTGGTGCCCCTCCGGGGTGATTGATATAAACCAAAGCCGTGGCGTTGTCTGATTGAAACCGAACAACCTTGCAGAGGAGTCGTCCAATGACTCAGACAAAGCTTTATCGCTCTGAGCTCCAAAACATTTATTGGAAGTTTTGACTCTTCATTGACTCTTCATCCAAGTACCCTGGGCACATTGCTTCCCCAGCACCCCACCCTAGCCCGACAGGCTAGCGTCCGTGGTTACCACCGCCCAAAACAATGGAAGGAAGGACTTGCCCTGACAGTGCTGGAGACTGAATGCACCACAACAGAGAAGATTTTGTGTTGTGGCTCAACCAAATCAAAGAATCCAAGGATTTTGGATTCTTGTTCCATTTTACAAGAATCTCCCTTTGCAAAGGCCTTGTATGGAACTGAGCAAAACGGAACTGGCTCCAAGGTTGATACCATCAGACCCAAGGCTCACATGCAAACTCGTAGAGAGGACAGATTGTTGTCCCAACAACTGAATCGCCCCCTGAAACTTTCACAGCTTCTCTGGTGGAAGAAAAACCCTTGCCAAGGCTGCATCCAGAGTCAAGGACCAGATAATCCAGTCTCAAAACCGGAGTCAGCACGGATTTCTTAAAATTCATGTTCCAACTGAACTCTTGCAGAGTTCTGACCGTGATCATCAGATCCCCCAACAAGGCTGAATGAGAGTCCGCTCTTAACAGATCGTCCAGGGACCCGAGTACCGCAATCCTCCGCCGGCGCAGCAGTGCTAATACAGCTGCTACTACCTTGGTAAACTCTTTTGGAGCGGAGGGGAGACCAAAGAGTAACGCCACAAATTGATAATACTCCTCTGCTACCGCAAAGTGAAGAAATCGCTGGTGACTAGCGTAAATAGGGATGTGTAGATATGCGTCCTTGATATCTATGGAGGCTAAGAAATCTTCCTGATGCAGAGAGACTACTACCGCGCAGATGGACTCCATCCGCAACCTCTGTACCTGCACAAAGCGGTTCAGGGCCTTGAGATCCAGGATAGGACGCACCTTGCCTTCTTCTTTTCTGGGCACAGTGTATAGGTTTAAATAAAACATCTGAAAACGTTCCTGAGTGGGAACCGGCGCAATCACTCCTTGCGACAGCAAGTCGAGTACCGCCCCTCGCAAGTCCCTTGACAGGACTGGGTATAATCGGTATATTGAAAATCGGACGGGAAGAACCTGTCCGACAGAGGAGACCGGAATTTGCACTTGTATCCTAATTGGATCAGTTGGTGAATCCATTTGTTCTGAATCAAGGAGGTCCAGGGTTCCTGAAAGAATCAAAGGAGGTCCAGATTGGCCGGACGTAGATTTTCCCAACCATGGCTTCTTGAAACCCCCAGAAGACTTAAACTGTTTACCTTTTTCTTGCGACCGGGAGGCACAAAAAAGACGTTTGTGAGCAGTAACGGAAGGCCCCCACCTAATACGCGGCACCTTGTCCTTAGAGGATTGGGGCAGATTAGTGTTCTTACCCCCGTGATACCTTTGATCAACTCATCCAGAGAGGATCCAAACAGCCTCTCCCCTGTAAAAGGAAGATCAGGCGCAGCCTTCTTAGAAGCCTGGTCAGCCCACCAGCATTTTAGCCATACCATGCGCCTAATAGCAATCCCCACTGCTGATGTCCTGGCCACCAACAAAGCGAAGTTCAGAGACCAGGGCTTGGTTCAACAGGTCTATTAGTTCTAGTACCAAAGGGGAAGCCGTGCCGTTTCCAAGTTACTTTTCAGTAACTTCACCCATTCAGTAGCAGTCTGTGCTACTAAAACATTCACAAAGGTAGCCTTTAACATGTGACCTGCTACCACATGTAAATGGTGGGACAAGGATTCCACCCATCTATCCACGGGATCTGGAAAGGTTGGAGACTCTTCCACCGGTACCAGAGTTGCTTTATTCAACCTGGCCACCAGAGAATCCACTGTCGGTGGTGCAGTCCACCTATTGGACACCGCCTCTGCAAAAGGAAAACGGCGTGCAAAATGCTTAGACACCACCAACATGGGCTTAATGCATCACCATTGTTCATCCAGAATAGTATGAAACAATTGTGGACAAGGGAATACCTTACCCGATTTACGGGATTTGCAGGAGCCAAAAGACACCTGCGTATCTGACGCTGTAAGTTCATCAGTCAATTTTAGGGTTTCCCGCACAGAAACTATCAGGGCTTCCACCAATGTGCTTTCCCACGCGGCGGCTGATGAGGACAGGTCCTCTTCCTCGTCAGAATGTGAAGACACCGACCCTCAAGGGGTTCTGCATCCACGGCGACCATATCTGTCTCAGAATCGGAAAATTCTGCCTATGGAGGTGAGGGCGGAGGCGTTTGCAGCAGGCAGCATCAGAAATGACTAAAATAGAATTTTTGTAAGAACTTACCGTAAAATTATTTTCCTTTGACAGTCGCCGCCCACTCATACAATCTGCACGTCTAGGTATTGGTCTTATCCACAGGAGTAAGCTAGGCATAAGATTTTGTTAGAAAACATTCACAAAACCTTTGTATAGACACACCTACAGGGGGCCATCCCTCTGGTCCAATTCCCCCATCTAGCTGCGTTCCCAATTCAGTTTGGTAGCAAGCAGTATAGAAATCCATGAACCCCAAAAGAGGGGTGGGGGGGGGGGGCGGCGACTGTCAGAGGACTCAGAGAAAAGAATTTTACGGTAAGTTCTTACAAAAATTCTATTTTCTCTTACGTCCCCTGACAGTCGCCGCCCACTCATACAATCTGCATGTCTGGGACGTCCTAAAGCAGTGTAGATGTGAGGGGTGGGAAACGTAACCGTCAAAAATGCAACGCAGCACCCAGGTCAGAGAAAATAAACTCTTCTGAACCAGAAAGGTAAAACACTGGGTAACAGGAAAGCTCAACAGGAGCGAACAAACCCAGGAAAGCAAAATAAACAAGGGGAAAAAACCCCAACAGGAGGAGACAAGCTAAAACCCCCATGTCTCCCCTAAGGCACTGCCGCACTCAGAACTTTGCGGCCAAAAGAGGCATCCGCTGATGCCAAGACATCAAGTTTGTAAAATTTTGTAAAGGTATGCACAGACGACCAGGTCGCCACTTTGCACACATGAGTCACCGACGCCTGATGGCAGAAGGCCCAAGACGCACTAATCGCTCTGTGCGTCTTGGGCCTTCTGTGACAGGGAAAGGTGGAACTGGATCCCTAATTGAATAGGCCTGCACAATCGTCTGCCTGATCAATTTTGAAATGGTTGCCGCAGACGCAGCCGTACCCTTCCGAGGTCCCTCAGGAAGGACAAAAAGAGAATCCGACTTTCTAAAGGATTCAGTAGACAGGTAAACCCTGATCGCCCTTACCACATCCAAGGAATGCAAGGCAAACTCCTTAGGATGCTTAGGCTTCGCACACAGCGAAGGCAAGACATTTCCTCTTTGAGATGGAAATCCGAAACCACTTTCGTAATAAAGGACTGATGAGGTCGCAAGACCACTTTGTCCCTATGAACAACCAGATAGGGGGAGCGGCAAGACAGGGCCGCCAACTCCGACACTCTGCGAGCAGATGTGACTGCCACCAGAAAGGCAACTTTCCGTGACAGCACCGGCAGAGGAATCTCCCGGATGTTCTCAAAGGGAGGACGTTGCAAAACGGACAAAACCAAATTCAGGTCCCAAAGAGGCAAGGGTGCCCTCCTAGGGGGAGCCAGATGATGCACCCCTTAAATGAAAGTGCGGATCAAGGAATTCAATGCCAGAGGGTACTGAAAAAGAATGGCCAGCGCAGATAACTGGCCCTTAATAGTGGTCAGTGCCAGACGCTGCTCCACACCAGTTTGCAGGAAAGCCAACACCCTCGCCACCGAAAAGGAGCGGGGATGGAACCTCTGCAATTCACACCAGGCGAAATAAGCCTTCCACTGGGAAGCCCCGCAGAAGATCCGACCAACGGAGCAAACAGAGCCTGATTGCTCGCAGTTCCAAGACATTTATCGGCAGGGGGGATTCTCTCTCCAACCAGGTGCCCTGGGCAGATAAATTGCCCAGAACCCCACCCCAGCCCGACAGGCTGGCATCCGTGGTGAGCACAGTCCATAGTAACGGTCAAAAGTACTTGCCTACCATCAGAGCCGGAGACTCTAGCCACCACAGGAGATCCGATCTCACGTGCGGGCTCAAAGAAATCCTTCTTTCCAAAGAGTGAGGACATCTGTCCCACCTGGCGAGAATCTCCGCTTGAAAAGATCTCGTGTGAAACTGTGCAAATGGGATCGCCTCAAAAGCCGACACCATTAAGCCCAGAGACCACATGCAGGTTTGAAGCGAGGACGACTCGTTGTCCCTGAGGGACCTGACCTCGTCCTGCAGGATCCGGAGTTTGTCCTCCGGAAGAAAGACCTTCGCCTGGGCGGAGTCTAGAATCATCCCCAGGTAAGGGAGATGAACAGAAGGGGACAAGGTGGACTTCTGAAAATTGATGGTCCACCCGAACTCCTGGAGTGTCTGAACCGTGATCGATAGATCGCGCAACAGAGTGGCACTGGAGCTCGACCTTAATAGGAGATCGTCCAGGTAACCGAGGATGGCAATCCCCTGTACCCGCAACAAGGCTAGAACAGGAGCCAAGACTTTGGTAAACACCCTTGGAGCCGAAGCGAGGCCGAAAGGCAACGCCACGAACTGATAGTGCTCCTCCGCTATTGTGAATCGGGGGTACCTCTGATGACCCTCGTATATAGGGATGTGTAGATACGCATCCTTGAGGTCGATGGAAGCCAGGAAATCTCCTGGACTCAGTGATGCCACCACCGACTGGAGGGACTCCATTCGGAACTTCTGGACCCCCATAAAGCGGTTTAGAAACTTTAAGTCCAGAATCGGACGCACCTTGCCCTCTTTTCTGGGCACTGTGAACAGATTTGAGTAAAAACCCCGAAACCTGTCCCGGTGTGGAACCGGGACAACCACCCCTTGGGCGAGGAGATCCTGAACCGCCCGATGGAGATCTCGGAAACAATCTGGGGTCAACTGAAGATTTGAGGGAAAGAATCTGTCTGCTGGGCGTGATCGAAACTCGATCTTGTACCCAGACCGAAAGAGTTCTTGAACCCACCTGTCCTGAATCTTGGCCAGCCAAGGTTCGGGAAAACAGCGCAGACGTCCCCCCCCTCCCCTGAAACGGGTGAGGGCGCCCCTTCTGGTCGAGGCGGACTGAGCCACCGTGCCAGTGTGGGCGGTTTTTGACTTGCCCGCCCAAGGCTTCTTCTGACCACCAGAGGCCTTGAAGGACTTACCTTTGTCTTGTGCCTTGAAGGCACGAAAGGACCCCTGGTTAGGTTTAAAGGAAGGGTCCCCGCTTACTGCGGAAGGACTTGCCGCGGGACACCTGAGGCAGCAGGGTGCTATTGCCCCCTGTGATCCCCTTCACCAGTTCATCCAGAGAGTCCCCAAAAAGACAATTCCTTGCATAAGGGATGTCAGACACCGTCCTCTTGGAAGACTGGTCGGCCGACCAGCTTTTTAACCAAACAATCCTACGAATCGTAACTGCGACTGCAGATAGTCGTGCGACTAAAGGGGCCTCATCCAAGGCCGCGTCACAGGTATAAAACAGCCTGACCAATTTGATCCACCATCTCCAGAGTAGCAGGAGGGACGGAGTCAGCAATTAGAGTGCGCTTAAGCGACTTGGCCCACTCCACAACAGCTTGAGAGACCATTACGGAAGCGAATACGGGTTTCAGTAAGGAACCCGCTACCAGGTAGATGTGGCGGGTAAGAGTTTCCATCCGAGGGGTCTTTAAACACCGGAGAATCCTCCACGGACATTAAAGTGGCTTTATTCAACCTGGACACAGTGTAGTCCACCTTAGGAGCCGCAGTCCAGCGAGAATCCACCGGATCCGCAAAGGGATAACGGTACTGAAATCTCTTGGGCACCACAAAATTACGTGTTAAATTGCGCCATTGGTCATTCACGGTATCGTGAAACTCCGTGGGACAGGGAAAAACCTGACCCGACTTCTGGGCTTTGCGGGTCCCAAAGGAAGACCGCTTACCCGACAGGTGGGGCTCATCATCCAAATTTAAAGTGTCTTTCACAGAGCTAATAAGCTTAGAAAGTGCAGCGCGTTCTCTTGCTGATCCGGAGGGAGAATCCACCTCCTCCTCCACATCCGACTGAGAGGACTGAGACCCCTCAGGAGGTACGCTGTCCGTGGCAACCATATCTGGCTCTGAATCAGAGGGCATAGGCCTTTTCTTAGAAGCCCGGTCAGACATCAACAAATCCACTTTAGACACTAAAGTCGCAAGTGCAGCAGTAAGTGAGACTATAGCAGAGGATTCGGGAGTACCTGAACCCTCCACCAGATCTGGGGGGAATTTGCTATCCTGGGACTCCATAATAGCAATCTCAGATTTAAATGACACTGGCCCTTTAAATCAGCGATTTCCGCGGTTCCCACCGCAAATGCACCGCAATGAGGAACAAGTCCTGTGCTACAGGAAACTGCAGGGAAATTAATGCTAGCAGGAATGCAGGCCAGGAAACACCATAAAATCCCCCCCAAAAAGTGTGCTATACTTGACACATGCTGCCAGCTAGATCTGCATGTGAGAAGAAAGGAAGTGACCTCACGCCTCTAGAGGCAGAACACAGCCCTGAGCCACAAAAAAAATGGTTGCCAATACAAGTCTATGGAGAAAGCTCTGGGAAAATGGCCGATGACCACATAAAGACATAGTGCCCACAACAAAGATGGCGCCCGATTCGGCGCCAACGGTATTGCAGAAAATGGCTTCTGCCCTTACAATGAGGCCAAACCGCCTGCCCACACCTAAAATGGCGGCCGTGCGGTTTTCCGCCGATTACGGCACCCACACACCGTGTCTGTACACCCAAATAGTTGCCAAAGCACCCCAGGGACATCAGGGACCCCTGCAACCCCCCATACAGCGGTAGAACCGCCACAGCGCCCCCGCAGGGACCGGGAAGGGACATACAGGGACCGCCCTGACAGACATGAGGGGGACATTACAGATCCATACAGAACTGCCATCCCCATAAACAGAGGGCCCACATACACACCCCGACAGACAATGCCATAGACATATAAAGGGCTAAGTTGCGCTAAATTGTGCTATGATGACAATGAATATAAAAAAAAACACAATAACTGATCTAATAACCCCCAAAGTGAATGTCCTCAATGATAACAAAGGTAATGTCCAAATGACAGACACAGTCCAAAATCCAGAATCCCAAGGTCAGAAGAGAATAAGCCAACACTTATGTAGTCTCCTTACCAGATGTAGGAAAAGAGTTCGCCCAAAAAACTCAGATGTATGTTGAATCCACCAGCTTGTTGTGGCAGTGTTTCCTGATCTTACTGCGATGTTATTGCTGTTTACAACTTGATCATCATAAGCAGTTGGTATATGGATTGCATAGTAACTTGCAAGAAGTTACATCTTCTAGCCTCTCAGCTTCATGGACTCTACGATATAGTCCCTTATCATCCCCTCCAGAAGTTTACATACTATTGATGTCAGACTGACAGCGCTTTTTGTCTTTCCATACTGTGTTGCATTGGAGTGATCGTTCCACTAGCTACCTGTCCTGAGGATTACCCATGGGATTGTTTGGCTTACATCCTATTAGTTATCGATGATTGCCATTCACTAATGAGAGGACCATGAGCTTACTGATCTGAGGCTGGTGGATTCAACATGCATCTGAGTTTTTTGGGCGAACTCTTTCCCTACATCTGCGCTTTTTGTCTTTCCATACTGTGTTGCATTGGAGTGATCGTTCCACTGGCTACCTGTCCTGAGGATTACCCATGGGATTGTTTGGCTTACATCCTATTAGTTATCGGTAAGAGGCAGTGACGTTGGGAGTGTTCCTTCTGACTTGGTGGATCTTGTGTGCTATATCTTTCCTTTGCCTTGTTAAACTTTCAGTGCGAAATAGAAATACATTTTTATTATTACGGGTCAAGAATTGTGAACTTTGAGGCCTCCATTGACCTTGCTACATATTGAGTCAAAACTCTTTCAGTTTGAAACACACATTGCGTCCATTGTTTGAGATGGTTTTGTTTGCATGTACTTTGAGATGAGAAGCTGTGTCATCTGCCCCCCGAAGGGAAACTGTTTGAAAAACTTTTAAATACAATGCTCAGAAAGGCATATAAATTGCTTATCACAGGTGGAACGGCCTTTGGGGGAAAAGGTTTACATAAGACATCCTTCCCCTGGTCATGAAACCAGAAAAGCCAGAGAGACCATAAAACTTTATGTTCAGGCCATGACTCACACAATGGACAAAACTCAATTTCAGGATAACACCTGTGTTCAACCACCCACCAGCAAATAAGCCATTGTCTAAATCATGAGAGGACAAACAAATGGAAATTAGCCTTGACAAAGACTGGAATTGGTAATACATTCCCATACACTTACATGGTTAAAGATTGTGTCATACAGACAATTGTCCATTGAAAATTAAATGATATCAGAGTCACTTAGGCTGATGAGAACTGCAAATCTCAAAATGAATTTCATAAAATCATAAAGTGATATCTTTGCCCCATCATATACAAAAGGTGTTATGGAACTATGATGTTATGACAACCTCCCACTGAGAAGTACATTATATTCTATCATATAGTAGTGTCAAATGGTCAGAAATTTCGCCCATATTTTATCATCCAGTCCAAATCATAAATGTACTGTTGTTAACATAATAATGCCTAAATGGATAATATTCTGATCAGAAGTAACCATGTATAGAAAAAGTTACATATACAAGCTGTTGTGTATCAATATATATAACTGTATATGTATCTATATAATTCTTACTGCTACTAATTGAAGTCTTGGGTTAAAAAGTAAAATCCAATATATATATATATATATTACATAAGAGATATTAAATATGAGAATGGTGGTATCCAGATTAATCTTTATTCAGATACCTGGTGGATTAAATGGACGTCATAGATGAGAGCATGATTACATTTTATGTTGTTTTATAATAGTCTTAAATGGAGAAATCTTTATTTAATTTTAATATACTGGTTAACCAAGAGGTGTCACCCTATGACATCACCAGTTAATGAATAAGATGTTCCAACCAATAGGAATAATGTTCCTCCCACGGGGTTTAGCTTATGATCATTTTTACTGCCCTTTTGTTCAACACAAAATAAAAAGAAACCAGAGATGTAATAGGACACACAAGACACAAGACACAAGACACATCACACTTACAACATACACGCTATTACAATCATGCATAGACTCATCTACACAGACGACTCCATCTTGGTCCACCATGTATCTGAACCTTTGAGGGACGCCAAACAAAGCTCCTCCCTAATTGGCCACCATCTTGGAAAAGCAGCCATCTTAAGGAACCTGGTAACTACTATTCTAAGCTAAGCGGCCATTTTAAATATGGTAATTATGCCTTGCTGTTATTTGATTATTATTCAATATTGTTTATGTACTTCCTTAAATGTTTTACATTTCGTATTTAAAGGGTAATGAAAGTACAATCCCAGCCGTATAAACCATATGTAGATTTTTCACTAAAGAGATGATTTTTGTTTTTATAACATTTTTAATATCAGATTAAGCGCATTATTTGCGATTTTACGTCTTCCGTTTTGCATGGCTTATTCTCACTTCATCTGCAGTGGAATGACTTTCGGCCATGTGATTCGCAGACAATTGTGGTCTGATTATATAGAATATTAAATTATGGTTTCTACTACACCTGGGAAAAACGTAACCTTGTTTTAGTTGCACTTTCATCGTTTTAGCTAAATATCACATTGCATTTATCGTTTTAAGTATGTATCTTGTGTCACTCAAGTATGATCATTTATGGTGAAAATATGTCTTGCGAATAAATATTCTTATATATATATTCCCTACTGTAGACTGTTTCACTAAGATTGGTATATGCTTTTAAAAAGAAATTAACTGATAAAAAAAAAGAACTCGGGAAAATTGCGTGGTATACTATGAATGTCTGAACAAAATTGATTGGGTTTTTTTTAGTTATTAAATTATTTGCCGTAATCGGCTGGAGGCACTGCGTCATAATTCTATTGATAGTTCAGACACCGCCTTTTAGTAATAAATTAAAAACAATCAGAATAATAATATTCTCGAATGTATAAAACGCACAACAGCCTTGTATTTTTGCCATCTGTTAAGCGTTTGGTGTATAATGGTGTTGGTGCTCCTACTCCATTCTGCTATCTGGCTCTGGTGATGGTGTGCACTCCTTAGGGTGATATATTAATGCTTAAACAGTATTACGCTATGGAAGTTTTCAATTCTTTCCACATATGATTGCCATTCACTAATGAGAGGACCATGAGCTTACTGATCTGAGGCTGGTGGATTCAACATACATCTGAGTTTTTTGGGCGAACTCTTTCCCTACATCTGGTAAGGAGACTACATAAGTGTTGGCTTATTCTCTTCTGACCTTGGGATTCCGGATTTTGAACTGTGTCTGTCATTTGGACATTACCTTAGTTATCATTGCAGACATTCACTTTGGGGGTTATTACATCAGTTATTGTGTTTTTTTTTATATTCATTGTCATCATAGCACAATTTAGCGCAACTTAGCCCTTTATACGTTTTATGTTGTTTGTCACAATTTAAGTTGCTGCTGGAATCTAATAGTTAGCGCAGTTATACTCTCCTTTATACAATGCCATAGACAGAGGGGTAGCATGGTACTCACCGGTCCAGCGAAGACGTAGGTACCGCGCTGTGACAGGAAGCCTCCCCCTCTGGGTGGTGGTGCCGTCAGCCGAAAGGGACTCTAGCAACACGCGGCATACCGCAGTTGAGACATCCCAGCGAAGTAGCCACTTCGCAGGCTCGTGCCTGAGGGCAGGGACATGGTCGTTTGCAAGGCCTGGGCGTACACATAGCCTGCTAACGCTCGATGGCAGGCTGGGATTCCATAAGGCTCTAGGACAACCAGTGCGATTCCCAGCCCTGCAAACGCTGTAGTCTTCCGAAGTCCGACTAACTAAGCGCAGGAACAAATAAAAAGCTATCATTGTAAAGAAAAAACACTTTCTTAGAAAAAAAAAAGAAGAAGAAGAAAGGCTGAGACTGCAGCCCCAGCCAGGGAAAAGCCAGCCTACTCCTATGCTAGGCAGAGACAAACTGAATTGGTAATGCAGCTAGATGGGGGTATTGGACCAGAGGGACGGCCCCCTGTAGGTGTGTCTATACAAAGGTTTTGTGAATGTTTTCTAACAAAATCTTCTGCCTAGCTTACTCCTGTGGATAAAACCAATACCCAGACGTGCAGATTGTACGAGTGGGCGGCGACTGTCAGAGGACGTAAGAGAAAACTGGATATTTGTAAGAACTTACAGTAAATCCTTTTCTCTGAAGTCCATTGACAGACGCAGCTCTTATGCGTCTTTACTATTGGGTTAAGCGCCATCTACAGGAGTAGACTAGGCAGTGAAAAGTTTTTACTCGACATGCCTATAGGGGCTGTCCCTCAGGACATAACCCTGACACACTGTGCTCCCATATCAGTTTTGTAGCAAGCAGTGAAAAGAAGACACAACCATCCCCAAAGTAGAGGTGCGGGTGCTGCATCTATCAATGGACTTCAGAGAAAAGGATTTTACAGCAAGTGCTCACAAAAATCCAGTTTTCTATATCGTCCATTGACAGACGCAGCTCTTATGCTTCTTCACTATTGGGATGTCCCACAGCAGTATAGGCATGAGGGGTGGGAAGAACGCAACCAAAACTGTTAACGTATTTCCAAGGCTAAAAACGTAGCCAACTTGGTAAAAAAAAGCTCAACCCGTACCAACAGGAGCTTACCCCCCCAAAAAAAAAATTCAACCCCATAAAGAGAAAAAACAAGTCTTTCTTAAACAGCAGCCTGCAAAACCTTGTGGCCAAAGGAGGCATCCAAGGATGCCAATAAATCTACTTTGTAGAATTTTGTAAAAGTATGCACGGACGACCAAGTCACCGCTTTAAACACTTGAGTAACAGATGCCTGACAGCGAAAAGCCCCAGAGGCACTCAGCGATCTAGTAGAATGTGCCTTCACAGGGAAAGGAGGAACCTGACCCTTCAATGAATAGGCCTGAATAACTGTCTACCTGATCCATTTCGAAATGGTCGCAGCAGACGCAGCCGAACCCTAACGAGATCCCTCAGTAAGGACAAACAGATAATCGGATGCCCTAAAAAGGCCCCATGGCCGACAGGCAAATCCTGATAACCCGAACCACATCCAGAGAATGTAAGGCAAATTCCTTGGGATGCTTAGGCTAGGACAGAGCGAAGGCAAAACAATATCTTCATTGAGGTGGAAATCAGACACCACCTTAGGAAAGACTGATTAGGTTGGAGAACCACTTCATCTCTATGAACGACCAAATAAGGCGAACGACCAAATAAGGCGAACGACCAAATAAGGCGAACGACCAAATAAGGCGAACGACAGGAAAGCGCCGCCAACTCACTGTGTGGGCAGAAGTACTAACCACCAGAAAGGCAACCTTCTGAGATAACAAAGGCAGAGATACGTCCCTAATATTCTCGAAAGGAGACTTCTGAAGAACAGACAAAACCAAATTCAGATCCCACGGAGGTAAAGAGAGGAGGAGCCAGATGACGCACCCCTTGAATAAAGGTGCTGATCAATGAATTAGTTGCCAACAAAGGTTGGAAGTAAACAGCTAAGGCCGACACCTGGCCCTTTATCGTGCCCAAAGCCAAGCGTTGCTCAACTCCTTTCTGCAAGAAAGACAAGACCCTCATCACCGAAAACAAGTGAGGATGCAATATTTTCGATTCACACCAGATAATACACATCTTCCAAGTATGATAAATTTTCCTGGAAGTAGCTTTGCTAGCTCTCAACAGGGCAGGAATCACAGATTCAGAGCGATCCCTGTCTTTAACACCTGGCCTTCAACAGCCATGCCGTTAAAGCCAGCGACCGTAAAGCAGGATGGAAGATCGGCCCTTGAGACAGCAGATGCTCTCTAAGAGGCTCAACGACCATCTTACCAGGTCTGCGTACCACGACCGGCAAGGCCAGTCCAGGACCACCAGAATTACTGGCACCTTTTCAACCGTCAACCTGCGGAGGAACCTCGACAACAGCTGTGTCGGAGGAAAGGCATAAATCAGCCGATATTGGCTCCAAGGAACCACCAATGCGTCTGCAGCATCGGCCAGAGGGTCTCGAGCCCTGGCCATGAACCTCTTTACCTTCTTGTACAGACGAGACGCAGCAAACAGATCCATCTCAGGAGTTCCCCACCGGGCACACAGGAGATGAAAAATCTCTGGCTGCAGGGACCAATCCCCCTGATCCAGAACCTGACGACTCGGGTAATCCGTCTGCCAGTTCTCCACTCCTGGAATGTGAACTGGGGAGAGAGCCGGAGTCCCAATTCAGAATCTCGGCCAGCTCCCGGGCCGCCCAGGCACTCTTGGTGCCCCCTTGACGATCGATGTAAGCCACAGCCGTGGCATTGTTTGATTGTACCCGAACCGGAAAACCATGCAGCCGAGTTGTCCAGTGAGCATGCAGAGCTTGATTGCCCTGAGCTCCAGGACATTTTTCGGCAAGGAGGATTTCTCTGTTGACCAGATTCCCTGGGTACAGAGACTGGTCAGCACTCCACCCCAGCCCATCAGGCTGGCATCAGTGGTGACCACTGTACACAACAGTGGCAGAAAAGACTTGCCCTGGCTCAGAGCGGGCAACAGAAGCCACCACGAGAGCTTTAACCTCATGGACCGGCCAGACATACCATTCTGTCTAAGGACTGCGGATCCTTGTTCCACTTGACAAGAATCTTTCTGTAGAGGTCTTGCATGAAATTGAGCAAATGGGACCACCTCGAAGGTGGACACAATCTACCCCAAAGCCCGCATGCAAGGCCGCAGGGAGGAGAGATTGTTGTCCATCAGCAACCTGATCTTGCTACATCTGAAGTTTGTCCCCGGGGATAAAGACTCTCGCCAGAGGGGAGTCCAAAATCATACTCAGGTAATTCAAATGCACCAATGGAGTCAGCACAGACTTCTTGAAGCGGATGGTCCGCCCGAACTCCTGAAGGGTCTCACCGTGATTGACAGGTCGCCCAACAGGGTTGGGGGAGAATCGCAATTCCACTTTTGCGGAGCAAAGCCAACACCGGGGCCAAAACCTTGGTGAAGACTGGCAGCGGAGAATAGACCAAAGGGTAATGTCACAAATTGAAAGTGCTCCTTCGCCACTGAAAAACAGAGATACCGCTGATGACCCCCTGTACATAGGGATGTGCAGATAGGCATCTTTGATATCAATGGAGGCCAGAAAATCCCCTTGATTTAGAGACCATACCACCGACCGAATGGATTTCATCCAAAACTTCTGCACCTGCGGTTCAGTGACTTGAAGTCCAAAATTGGAAGCACCTTGCGCTCCTTTCTGGGCACCGTGAACAGGTTTGAATAATAACCTTGAACCCTTTCCTGCTGAGGAACCGGCACAAACACTTCCTGTGCAAGGAGATCCTGCACTACCTCCCTGAGATCCTTCAGTTGATCCAGAGACAGACGGAGATTTGAGGGAAACAATCTCCCTGCTGGACGAGACCGAAATTCGATCTTGTACCCTGAACGAATTAGTTTGCGAACCCATTTGTCCTGAATCAGACGTTCAGGGTTCCTGAAAGTAACGCAGACGTCCCTCCACCCCAGAATCTGGTGAGGGTGCCCCTTCATGCAGAAGAGGATTTGTCCGCCAAACTAGACTGGCTAGTCTTGGGCTTTGAGGCTCTGAACGGTTTACCTTTTTCTTGCGCCCTTGAGGCACAAAAAAACGCCTGTGAGCTGTGAAAGGGGGTCCCCTTCTACTGCGAGGTGCTTTGCCTTTTGAGGATTGGGGTAGCAGAGTACTCTTACCCCCCCGTTAGGCCCTTGATTAACTCACCCAAACAGGCGTTCACCCAAAAATGGGAGATCAGTTAACCACTTGCCGACCGCCGCAAGTACATTTACTGCGGCAGTCAGCCCCTCCTGTGTAAAGCGACGTAGTACAACGTTGCTCACCCAGGAGCCTGTAGGGGGCAAGCGTGCCGATGTCCGCCGGTCACTCGTGATCTCCCGCTGGAGAGGGAGAAAGGTAGGTGGCTAATGTGAACAAAGCCGTCTGTCATTCTCCCTGGCGTAACAGCAGAGACTATATGATCCTACTACGTAGGATCGTATGTCTCTGTGGTTACATCAAAAGCCATGTCCCTTGACAGTTAGAAGCACGCCCCTAGGGACACACTTAACCCCTGGATCTCTAATAAAGTTAACCCCTTCCCTGACAGTGTAATTTTTACAGTAACAATGCATATGTATAGCACTGATTATTGTAGTAATGTCACTGGTACCCCCAAAAAAGTGTCAAAAATGTTAGTCAGGGGTCCAATCTGTCCACCGCAATGTCGCAGTCCTGCAAAAAAAAAAAAAAAAACGCAGATCGCCGCCATTACTAGTTACAAAAAAAAAAAAAAAAAAACAATAAAAATTGACATAAATCTTTCCCTTAGTTAGTAAATGCAATAACTTTTGCGCAAACCAATCAAAATAAGCTTATTGCGATTTTTTTTTACCAAAAATATGTAGCAGAAAACAAATTGGCCTAAAATGTTAAAAAAAATTATTTTAAATTTTTTTTTTTGGAAATTTCATATAAATAAATGTGAAAAATATTTTTTCAAAATTGACGCTCTTTTTTGTTTATAGCGCAAAAAATAAAAATTGCACAGGTGATCAAATACCACCAAAAGAAAGCCTTGTTTGTGGGGAAAAAAAGGACATCAATTTCATTTGGGTACAGCGTGGTCACGTAGTGTCGAATCGCAAAATAGGCCCTGGTCTTTGAGCAGCCAAATCCTCCGGGGCTTAAATGGTTAAGGCCTTCTTAGAAGATTGGTCAGCCGACCAGCTCAGCAGCCACACTATGCGGTGTATGGCAATCCCCACCGCTGACACTCTGGCAACCAGAGGAGCCGCGTCCAGGGCCGCAGCACACAGGTACACCAGGGCCTGGGCCATCTGGTCCGTGAGCTCAGTCAGGGGAACTGTCTCAGTGTTCAAGTTACCCCTAAGCACTTTAACCCATTCGGTAACCGTCTGAGAAACCAGCACAGACGCGAATACAGGTTTAAGTATCGAGCCCACCAGCAAATGTAAGCGGGACATTTGCTGGCGGGAAAAAGGCTCCACCCATCTCTTCACCGGGTCCGTAAACACCGGGGAGTCTCCCACAGTAGATTTGTGTAACATGGAAACAGGGTGATCCACCTTAGGCGACAATGTCCAGCAAAGTGAAACTGAGTCAGCAAAGGGATAACGGTGTTTAAAGCGCTTTGGCACCACTAGCACATGCTTAATGGGCCGCCATTGCTCGTTCACAATATCGTGAAAGTCTTCGGGACAAGGGAACACCTGACCCAACTTCTGGGCTTAGCAGGAGCCAAAAACTCAGTGCTTCCCCCCTAGCGTGTTCCCACGCCGCAGTCGATGACATATCCTCCTGACCATCTGACTGCGAGGACAGGGATCCCTCAGGGATGGGATTGTCTGTGGCGACCTAATCAGGCTCAGAATCAGAAGACTGAGAAGGCAGTGGCCATTTCTGGGCAGCGACTTGTTTCATCACAAAGTCCACCTTTGATGCCAGATTTTCCAAAGCTGCAGACAGACATGGGAGACTGCGATCCGGATGGTCCAGCATGCGCACTAATAAAGTCTGAGGGGGAATCTTCACCTTGGGACTCCAATTTGCAAGTTTTAGAAAAAAAAGTGTACCGCCCCTTTAAATCACAATCGCGGTCTGCACCGCTATAACGCACTGCATCCAGAGTTACCCTTAAAGGCTGGCAGGAGCAAAGTGTGCCCGATGAATGCCCAAAGGAACAAAACCCTTACTTTACCACCTCTGAGAAGTAACTGCTCTGTAGTGTAGTCTCCAGCATAAAAAACGCTTGACAGAAGGTGACATATCAGAAGAGGCCGTAGACTGACTGTGTAGCCTCAGGCTACAAAAAATTGGTGCCAATAGTAAAGCATAGGATGCTTAGGGAAAATGGCTGCTGTAAATGGGGAGGGTGCAGCCGTACTGGGTGAGAGGATGGCCGCAAAGTTAGAGGGGCTTTTAAACTAGGCGATGGGGGGGGGGGGAGGGTACAGATGTAGAATTAGCCAGTGGAAAGCAAGATTCAGAGGGCAGAAATGGGGGCATTAGCGGTAGGGTGTTCGGAGCTCCTAAACCCAGGGTGGGTATGGGAAAAAATCAAGAGAGCAGCCTAATAACAACAAATGAGGATATATGTAACCGATCAAAATTAAGAGGTTTGTATACCAATGCCAGAAGCTTGGCCAACAAGATGGGAGAGCTGGAGCTGCTGATGTTTGAGGAGGACTTAGATTTTGTGGGGATATCTGAGACTTGGTTTGACAGCTCTCATGACTGGATGGCGACCATTCAGGGGTATTCCCTTTATCGCAGGGATAGAGAAGGTAAAAAAGGGGGAGGGGTATGTCTGTATATTAAGAACAGTATACAGGTAAATATGAGGGATGATATTAATAATGGAGCTATGGATGAGGCAGAATCCCTATGGGTAGAGCTTCAAAGGGAAGGCACGGTGGGGAAGGTAATATTGGGCGTATGCTATAGGCCCCCCAACCAGAGGGAGGAGGGTGAGGCGGACCTCATGTTACAGAAAGGATTGGCAGCAAGGATGGGAAATGTCCTTCTAATGGGGGACTTTAATTATCCAGATATAGACTGGGCAGAAGGAACCGCGCACTCAGCCAAGGCTAGGCAGTTCCTAAATGTTTTGCAGGACAATTTCATGGGTCAGATGGTGAATGCACCGACAAGAAACAATGCGATACTTGACCTACTGATTACCAATGATACAGACCTGCTCACGGATATAGAAATACGGGACAACTTAGGGAACAGTGACCATAGGTCAATTGGTTTCAGGATTAATTACAGTAATAGGAAACACAAGGGTAATATAAGGACACTGAATTTCAAAAGAGCCAATTTCCCTAAACTGCGCTCGCTGTTAGAAAATATCAAATGGGATAGAACCCCGGGAACAAAGAACACGGAGGAAAAATGGGAGTGCTTCAAGAGCATACTTAACAAGGGGATTGGCCAGTGCATTCCAAAGGGAAATAAATTTAAAAGAGCAAAACTAAACCCTGGGTGGCTAAACTCCAACATAAAAATGTATATTAGTGCTAAAGAAAAGGCCTTCAAAAAATACAAGACTGAGGGGTCATTGGCAGCATTTAAGCATTACAAAGAGTGTAATAAGAAATGTAAAGATGAAATCAGGGCGGCTAAAATAGAACACGAGAGACATATAGCGGAGGAGAGTAAAAAGAACCCCAAGTTCTTTAAGTATATAAATAGTAGGAAAGCGAGGCCAGAACACATTGGCCCCACAAAAGATGATAAAGGAAATATGGCCACTGAGGACAGAGAAAAGGCGGAAGTGTTAAATAATTTCTTCTCTTCAGTCTTCACAAAGGAATCGGGGGGCTACACGAACCCAGCTTGTAAGGCCGAACTAAATAATACACCTCAGGAAGTGCCGCCATGGCTAACAGAAGATAGACTTAGAGCTAAACTAGAGAAACTTAACATAAATAAATCCCCGGGACTGGATGGCTTGCACCCGAGGGTTCTTAATGAGCTCAGCCAGGTGATTGCCAGACCATTATTCTTGATCTTTAAGGATAGTTTACAGACGGGTATGGTGTCAGCTGATTGGAAAAAAGCCAACGTGGTACCAATATTTAAAAAGGGGCCGAGATATATCCCGGGTAACTATAGGCCGGTCAGCCTAACATCAGTAGTCTGCAAAATTTTGGAGGGGATGTTAAGGGACCACGTACAAGACTTTAGTAATGAAAACGGTATTATAAGTAGTAATCAGCATGGATTCATGAAAAATCGTTCGTGCCAAACCAATCTATTAACCTGCTACGATGAAGTGAGCTGCCACCTAGATAAAGGTAAGCCTGTGGATGTGGTGTATCTGGACTTTGCAAAGGCCTTTGACACCGTTCCCCACAAACGATTACTGTACAAACTAAGGAAGGTAGGTATGGACCATAAGGTGAGTACCTGGATAGAGAACTGGCTCCAGGGGAGAGTACAGAGGGTGGTGATTAATGGGGAGTACTCGGATTGGGCGGGTGTGGAAAGTGGGGTCCCCCAGGGTTCTGTCCTGGGACCAATCCTGTTTAATTTATTCATAAATGATCTAGAGGAGGGGATATCTAGTACAATCTCAGTATTTGCAGATGATACTAAATTGGCATGCCAATATCTTCTATGCAGGATGTGGAAACCTTGCAAGCAGACCTGAACAAAATAACGGGGTGGGCAACTACATGGCAGATGAGGTTTAATGTTGAAAAATGTAAAGTAATGCACTTGGGGGCCAGAAACCAGAAAGCAAGCTACTCACTAGGGGGGGAACCTCTGGGTGAGTCTAGGATGGAAAAGGACTTGGGGGTACTGGTAGACAACAAGCTTGGCAGTGGCATGCAATGCCAAGCCGCCGCAAGCAAAGCCAACAGAATACTGGGATGTATAAAAAAGGGGATTCACTCCAGAAATAAAGAGATTATTCTCCCACTCTACAAGACTCTGGTCCGGCCACATCTGGAGTATGCTGTCCAGTTCTGGGCACCGGTCCTCAGGAAGGATGTGCTGGAACTGGAGAAAGTCCAGAGAAGGGCAACAAAAATAATTAGGGGAATGGAGGACATCAGCTATGAGGAAAGACTACAAGCACAGAACCTTTTCTCTCTGGAGAAAAGACGATTGAGGGGGGGGATATGATATCAATGTACAAATACTGTACTGGTGACCCGAGCATAAGGAACAAACTATTCAGAGAAAGGAGATACAATAAGACACGTGGCCACTCACTAAAACTAGAGGAAAGGCGGTTTAACCTTAAAGTGCGTAAGGGGTTCTTCACTGTAAGAGCGGTAAGGATGTGGAATTCTCTTCCACAAGCAGTAGTATCAGCAGGGAGCATTGATAGTTTCAAAAAACTATTAGATGGACACCTTAGAGACCACAACATACAGGGGTAGACAATGTACGGTTAAAAGCAAACACACACACGCATCATGGGTTGAACTGGATGGACTGATGTCTTTTTTCAACCTCACTAACTATGTAACTACCTTCACAGAGAGCCGATGCCCACACCTAAAATGGCGGCTGAAAACGATGCCACGCACTCAGGACCCAGACATGAGGCCACTGCAGGGATCCACCTAAAGGGGCCCCCCAGGACAAGGTAACATCAACCCCCCCGGCGTCAGACACCGACTATAGCACCCCCAATCAGGGCCTGTCCTGATAGGCCTGGGGGATCTTTCAGAGAGAACACAGCTCCGTTATCCCCAGGAGTGGGCCAAAATCTCCCCATCAGAGGTCTGCCAGGGACAGGGGGGGGGCTCAGTATCACTCACCATACCATGGACCGCGTGGGTCCGCTTCTGAACAGTTCACCTCCCACCGAGGGGGGGGGGGGGTGCTGTCAGCCAAGAGTGGTACGCTGCGACTCAGGGTGTTCCAGGTCGATGCGTCCCAGCAATGCATCTGCTTGCAGGCTCGTCCCCATCCACCGGAGCTCCATCGTGGCGAGGCCTGGGCGGGCCATAACCTGCTCACGCTCATTGGCCAGGCTGGGAGACCGTAAGGATCTAGATTATCCAATGCGAAACCGCAGCCGGCTGTCGCTTGTAGTTCACCAGGAGGATCCACGACACTAGCTAGCAATAGTGAGTGCAGAAAACTAAACATACGCATTCTTAAAAGAATAAAAACCTGAGACCAAAGTCCAAGCAGGAAACCTAGGTCCTACTCCTTCACTAGGCAGCAAGAAACTGATATGAGAGCACAGTGTGTCTGGGGTAATTTCGTAAGGGACAGCCCCTATAGGCGTGTTGAGTGAAAACTTTTTACTGCCTAGTCTACTCCTGTAGATGTCGCAAAACCCAATAGTGAAGAAGCATAAGAGCTGCGTCTGTCAATGGACAATAGAGAAACTCCTTTTGACATCAGGCTTTGCAAAAAAAAGTGCAATTTCTGGCTGCGACTGAGTCGGAGGGTCCTGCAGTCACTTTCAGGGGGACTGCAGGTGAATTTTTTATCTTGGTACTCCGTTGCTCAAATAAAAATTTTTTTTTGTGTAATGTCCCTTTAGGACCGCAAAAAATGTGGTCCTACTATTACTGCGGATTCACAATCCCTGATTATGTAATAATAGCGGAGCAGAAGAGGAAAAACCCCACAGGGAAACCCAGGAACGTTACCAGACAACAGAGAAGCATCTAGCCTGATCAGTGTAAAAACTAAACAAACACTGTCTGCACAGAAAGAGGAAGAAGCTCTGCCTTGATCACTATAAACCATGCCGCATGCCTGTCCATCCCATGGACCTAAAGAAAGCGGCCGCTCATACATTCTCAATGGGGAAGTATAAAAAATGGCTGCCCAAAGGGGTCCCAGAACAATAGGCATCTAGAAAGGTCCCTCTAGGCAGGGACCCACCCAGGACAATCCACCCCCCTTAAATAAGCGCCATAATGGCCGCATTATTACCCAAGGTAAAACCTGCTAGGGGTAGGGGAGAATGCCAAGGGGTACACCAGATTAGTCCTTCGGGGTGCCAGGGAACCGAGGGAGCCCCCAAAGTCTGACCATTCAAGGGAGGGGCCCACACCCACCCCGGGTGGTTGGGGGGACAATTTTACTCACCATACCACGGTACCAGGTGGGCGTCACTCTGAAAAAGCTCACCTCCCACCCGGGATGGGGGTGCTGTCAGTCAAGGGGAAGCTGCGACTCCAGGTTGTTCCAGGTTGATGCGTCCCAGCGAGACTGTCCACTCGCAGGCTCGTCCCCATCCATTGGGGCACTGTCGTGGCCCAGTTCTGGACTATAACCTGCTCACGCTCGCTGGCCAGGCTGGGAGACCTTAAGGATCTAGATTATCCAGTGTGAAACTGCAGCCAGCTTTTGCTTGTAGTTCCTCTGGATCTTGGTCCTCAGGAACAAACTACTTAAAAAATAAAAAAATCACAAACTTTCCCTGTTACAGCTAAGACCGACGTCCCAGCAGGGACCTAGGTCCTATTCCTAACACTAGGCAAAACAAAACTGTTTGATGATAGAGTCTGAGGGGTTATACCTTTAGGGACAGCCCATATAGGCGTGGTTATTTCCTGCCTAGTGCCTATTCCTAGGAGCATAACCCTATGAGTCATGAAGATAATGCGCTGCGTCTGTCGATGAACGATAGAGAAAGAAGGATTTGAAAATATTAAGATACACCGATGGGGTTATTTACATCAGGCTTTTTATATTCATGTGTATCTAAAATACATAAAGCGTAACTCCTCTTGTTGAGAGAGAAGAAAAAAAAAAAGGAGAAGAAAAAAAAAGGAGAAGAAAAAAAAAAAAACAACAACATTCCCCACTGGGTGATCTCTGGACATTACAAGGATTTTAACAGACTTTGTTGCAGATTCCTACCTTTCTCCTTCATCCTTTCAGGACGGCCTACAAGTGAGAGATTGAGGCTCCACCCTACCAGAAACACAACCAATTTGAAGCTTATAAAAGGTCCCACCCACACCTTGTGCTTCAGTTCGGTTGTGTTTCCAACCTACACTGGAACATTTGTTGTTTTCTCTTACCTGAAGGTAGTGTATGTCGGATGGTACCCCTGTAAGTCAGGTATGGACGGCCTGTGGAAGGTTCCTCCCCATCTGTCTCCTTCCAGAAGGATCTTACAGGTCGCCAAGAAAGGTGCAGGCAGTCCGTACCTTAGCAGAGAAGGAACCCTCTATGCCTGAAGCCTGCTGTCTCTGTAGGAGTCTCCTCTGTTGGTTTCCCTGAAGTGCAGCAGTGAAGAGGTAAAGATTTTTTGAAAATCCCGCCAGGTAAGCGCGCTTCAAGCCTCATTGTGGGACCGGAACTTCTGGTCAGGGGAGGCAGAGCCAGCCTATCCGGAAGAAGGAAGCTCAGCACAGAGAAGACACTGGACTCGCGTGGAACCGATGGCGGAATCTCCAGCTCGCAAAGGCCAGAAGGCCTCTAAAGAGACCAAGCCTGCCGCAACCCATCCCATGGAGGACGGTGCAGCAGTACAGGTGGTTGCAGGAAGAGTGACTTAAAACCGGATCTATCCATAGCCCAGGAGGCCTCTATCAGACCCCCCCTCTGCCTCAACGAACACATCTAGAAAGTGCGGTAACTGTGGGGATAGACTGTCAAGGTCTTATACTAAACCTTTTTTCCATACTTGTATTAATAAGTTGGCAGGGCAGGAAGCATCTGAATTAATGAAAGATTTTCCTGAATCAGTTCAGGAAGAAATGTTGGCTACCATTAGGTCCTTTCGGGCTACAGCAACTGACTCTCAAAGCTCAGTATGTTTGGGACAGTCAGGTGAAGTCCCAAGGGAAACTCTTTCCTCTCAGGAAAGTATTATGTCTTCCAGGGTCACAGGTCATTCCCTCGGCACAGGCTAGGGATGAAGAGGATCCAGTGGAAGGAACAAGTCAACAAAAATCCCAGTCTAGTTCTAATGAAGACTCAGACAGGGAGAGTGATAGTGAAAAATATAATTTTTGTAAGAACTTACCGTAACATTATTTTCTCTGACAGTCGCCGCCCACTCATACAGTCTTCACTTAGGTATTGACCTCTTATCCACAGGGGTAAGCTAGGCAGAAGATTTTGTTAGAAACATTCACAAAAAGCTTTGCATAGACACACCTATAGGGGGCTGTCCCTCTGGTCCAATACCCCCCTGCTAGCAGCATTCCCAATTCAGTTTGGTAGCAAGCAGTAGATAGTCCATGAACCCCAAAAGGAGGGGTGGGGGGCGGCGACTGTCAGAGGACTCAGAGAAAAGAATTTTACGGTAAGTTCACAAAAATTCTATTTTCTATTACGTCCTCTGACAGTCGCCACCCGCTCATACAGTCTTCACTTATGGGATGTCCCAAAGCAGTGTAGACATGAGGAGTGTCAAGGATAAATTGTACAAAGGTCTGGGGAGATCCCAGTCCAGAGTAATCTCTATTTACCAATCTCTGAAAGACAATCTTTCAGGAGTGGAAAAAACCTGGGATCACTCTATCCAGGCCTAAGAACTGGAAAAGGAGGTGCCCCTTTGAAGAGGAGGAACTTGGGAAGTTTACAAAGAATCCAAAACTAGATGCCCCTCTATCCCAGGTATCTAAAAGATCCGATTTGTCTTTTGAGGATACTGGGAATATTAGAGATGTCATGGACCGTAGGACTGAATCTCTACTAAAGAAGGCATGGGATGCTAATTCTTATAACATGACCACTGCCTTAGCAACTACATGTATGGCTAGAAATGCGGATTTCTGGATAGGGAAGCTTACTAGAAATAAGCTTCCTCAAGGAACTCAGTAAAGTTATATCGAGACCACTGTTCCTGATCTTTGCTGACAGTATTAGGACAGGAGATGTACCAGGGGATTGGAAGAAAGCTAACGTGATTCCGATATTCAAAAAGGGCCAGAGGCATATCCCAGGAAATTATAGGCCTGTCAGTTTGACATCAATAGTATGTAAACTTCTGGAGGGGATGATAAGGGACTATATCGTAGCGTTTGCTAAAGACAACAACATCATCAGCAGTAATCAGCATGGGTTTACAAATGGGCGTTCTTGTCAAACCAATCTCTTAACATTCTACGAGGTGGTGAGCTGTGAGCTAGATAGGGGGAGACCAGTGGATGTGGTGTACTTGGATTTCGCTAAGGCGTTTGATACAGTTCCCCACAAGCGCTTAATTTATAAAATAAGGTCTGCAGGTATCGATAGCAGGGTTTGCTCTTGGATACGGAATTGGCTTAAAAGGCGTGTCCAAAGGGTAGTAATAAACAGCGCATACTCAGTCTGAGGTGGTAAGCGGGGTCCCCCAAGGCTCAGTCTTGGGACCAACCTTGTTCAATTTATTCATAAACAACATTGAGGTCGGGATCAGTAGTTCGATATCAGTTTTTGCAGATGACACAAAATTGGCCAGGGCAATAACTGCACAGCATGAAGCAGATATCCTACAGAATGACCTGGACAAAATTACAGAGTGGGCAATGACATGGCAAATGAGGTTTAACGTGGAGAAGTGTAAGGTTTTGCACTTGGAGACTAAAAACATAAAAACACAATACACGTTAGGAGGGGAACCCTTGGGGGAATCAAAAATGGAGAAGGATCTGGGAGTCTTGGTTGATGATAGATTAGGCAACAGCATGCAATGTCAAGCGGCAGCTGCCAAAGCCAGCAGAACATTAGCCTGCATAAAGAAAGGGATGTATTCCAGAGATAAGACTATAATCCTTCCACTTTATAAAACTCTGGTCCGACCGCATCTGGAGTATTCCGTCCAGTTCTGGTCGCCAGTCCTCAGGAGGGATGTGTTGGAGCTGGAGAGAGTCCAGAGAAGGGCAACTAAACTAATTAGGGGATTGGAGGACCTTGACTATGAAGAGCGTCTACAATCGCTCGATTTGTTCTCCCTGGAGAAGAGACGTCTGAGGGGGGACATGATAGCAATTTATAAATATCTTAATGGGGATCCCAGCTTAGAAAAAAAGCTGTTCATTCGAAGGGATTGCATGAGGACTCGAGGGCATACAATGCGATTAGAGGAGAAGCGTTTTAACCTCAGGCAACGTGGGGGGTTCTTTACTGTTAGGGCAACAAGATTGTGGAATTCTCTATCACAAGAGGTGGTTTCTGCGGGTAGTATGGTGGCTTTCAAAAGACTCTTAGACTTACATCTCAAGGATCAGAACATTCAGGGGTATGTGAGATGATTACAGCCACACACACCTACACAGGTTGAACTGAATGGACTATTGTCTTTATTCAACCTCACCTACTATGTAACTATGTAACACAGTAAGCAAGGGGTCACAGGACCTCATAGATGCCTTGGCTGTAATTGGAAAACCTGTAGCTTAGCTGAACTGAAGAGAAAAGGGGGATTAAAGAAGGTGTGTGTGTGGAAACCAACCAGCCCTTAGTTTTCTATACTTACCCACCAGTCTGCTGACAAACCAAATAAACCTGTCTAACAGAATAGGTTAAAAACAGGGGTTTAGTTAACACACATTTGCAAACGCATGTATAAGCTGCAGGCCACTCCAAGGCACCCTGTGTATCCTGCAGTCCTAACACTACTCAAACTGAGTGTCTCCAACATGGGAGTACATGAATGCCAAAGGATGGATGGGAAACAGGTGAGCTTGGAGATGGCCCAATCCTCCCCCAACCTGTTCCCAGCCATGACTGGTATTGAAAAACTAATGGCTATGTGAAAGCCATAGGGTGCAAACTAAAAAATGACTATCCCTGACATGGAAAATTTGGGCCTGTTTTGGAACTTTACATGAGACATGTTGTCAGGGATGGAGACACTTGCTTTACAGGCTGGTGTTTCATCTAAAGTCCCATTTTGTCTTTACCATCTATATTATTGGGATGGGGGTGTGGGTTTCCCAGCTGGTAATGTTTTAGTTTTTCAATACCAGTCATGGCTGGGAGAAGGTTGGGGTGGAATTGGGCCATCTCCAAGCTCACCTGTTTCCCATCCATCCATTATCATTCATGTACTCCCATGTTGGAGACACCCAGTTTGAGTAGTGTTAGGTAGTGTTAGGACTGCAGGATACACAGGGTGCCTTGGAGTGGCCTGCAGCTTATACATGCGTTTGCAAATGTGTGTTAACTAAACCCCTGTTCTTAACCTATTATGCTAGACAGGTTTATTTGGTTTGTCAGCAGACTGGTGGGTAAGTATAGCAAACTAAGGGCTGGTTGGTTTCCACACACACACACACACCTTCTTTAATCGCCCTTTTTTCTTCAGTTATGTTATATACAGGGATGGAGACCCTGAGCAGTGCTCGCCGGTGTCTCATGTAAAGTCCCAAAACTGCCCAAATTTTCCAAGCTGTAGCTTATCTAGCAGATTCAGCTGTAGTGTTATAGCCTCGGCTAGAACAGAAGCTCTTGTTAATTCCGCCAGGTGGTCGGTTTGGGTTGAAACCTGGGAAGGAGATATCACTTCCAAACTAAAAAACTTTGTGCATTACCTTTTGAAGGGTCTTTGCTTTTTGGGTCAGGCCTGGATGAAGCCTTATCCAGATCCTCAGAAAAAGGGAAGGAATTTCCTATCAAGGAGGAAAGAAAGACAAGGGAACTATTCCTTTCGGAACTCCCAAGAGAGAAACCAAAGGCCCTTTAGAGGGCCACCCAAAAAAGGGGGTTTGGGAAGGGGTAAGACAAAGAGGTAATTTGCTGTTCCCCAAACATGGGTCCAGCTCATGCTCAAGGCACCTGGGATACTCAGATATCTCTAGCCTCGTCCAACTACAGAGAACTAAAAGCAGTAGGAGAAGCTTTAAGGGCATTCGAAAGGGACATTTCAGGGAAAGTAGTCCAGATCTGCTCAGACAATGCTACAACAGTAGCCTTCCTGAATCATTAGGGAGGGTCCAGATTCTACACCCTGCTAAAAACAACTCGGGAAATTCTGTTATGGACAGAAAAGTGATTTCCCTGTCAGCCATACACATAAAAGGGAAGGACAATTGGAAAGCAGATTTCCTCAGTCGCCATTCTATAAAACAAACAGAGTGGGAACTGAATCCCAGAGTTTTTCCAGATGCTGGTGCAAAGGTTTGGCCAACCAGAAGTAGACCTGTTTGCCACTTGGAAGAACAAGAAAGTAAAAAAATTCTTCTCCCTATCACAGCAGAAAGGCATGCTGGGCATTGATGTTCTGGTACACCCATGGCAGTTCAAACTAGCGTATGCTTTCCCTCTAAAATTGATCCCCAGAGTTCTACAGAAATTCAGTGGGTTCCCGGGCTTTCGTCTCATCCGGATTGCGCCTTGGTGGCCCCAAGAGAACGTGGTTTGCGACCCTGATGTCCCTATCAGTAGCAGCTCCTTGGAAACTCCCAGAGCTTCCAGATCTGTTACTACAGGGACCAATTGTTCATCCCAGGCCACAATTTTTCCAACTGACAGCCTGGTCACTGAACGCAAAATTCTAAAAAACAAAGGTTGTTCAGATAAGAGTCAAAAGACACACTCCTCCTTGGTAGGAAACCAGTAACAAGGAAAATGTATTCAAAAGTTTGGAAAATTTTCTGTACTTGGCAGTCAGAAGGATTCCCCTGGCTCCATCCCTAGGATCCTGGAATTTTTACAGGATGGGGTAGATAAGAGTGTGGCAGTTAACACCCTTCGGGTACAGGTAGCAGCTCTTTCAGTGTTTCTAGATAAAAGCCTTGCTGAGGAGCCTTTAATAACTGAATTTTTGTAAAATCTTACCGTAAAATTCCTCTCTCTGAGTCCTCAGACAGTCACCGCCCCTTCATAATCTTCACCAATGGGTAATTGCCCTTTGCTTTGTAGGAGTAGCTAGGCAACAAGATTTGTTAATATCAAAGCTTTTAGCATATCACACCCCTAGGGGGCGGTCCCCTCAGTCAATACCTCCCTGCTTCCAGCATTCTCAACTCAGTTTGGTAGCATAGCAGTAGAGTACATAAACAAACCCCAAAAGAGGGGCGGGGGCGGCGACTGTCGGAGGACTCAGAGAAAGGAATTTTACGGTAAGATTTTACAAAAATTCCGTTTTCCCTTACGTCCTCTGACAGTCGCCGCCCCTTCATAATCTTCACCAATAGGACGTCACAGAGCAGTGTAGACATGAGGGGTGGGGAAAAAAACGCAGCCGCGCATAAAGCAACGCAGTACCCACATCAGAGAAAGGAACCTTACCAAATAAGAGAACCAACCTGGCAACAGGAAAACGTGCTCAACAGGAGCAACAACCCAGGAAGAACAAGTAACCCAGGGGTAAAAACACCCCAACAGCCAAGGGCCCAAACAAGGGACCCTAAGGCACTGCCGCACTAAGAACTTTATGGCCAAAGGAAGCATCTGCCGATGCCTGAACATCCACTTTGTAAAATTTGGAGAAGGTGTGAACGGACGACCAAGTCGCCGCCTTACACACCTGGGCCACAGAAGCCTGATGATGATAGGCCCAAGACGTACTCAGAGATCTGGTAGAGTGCGCCTTCACAGGGAAAGGAGGAACCTTCCCCCTCAAAGCATAGGCTTGCAAAATTGTCTGTCTGATCCTTTTGGCGATGGTAGCAGCCGACGACGCCATGCCCTTCCGAGGTCCCTCTGGAAGGACGAATAGGGAATCCGACTTGCGAAAGGACTTAGTCGATGACAGGTAAACCCTGATCGCCCGAACAACATCCAAGGCATGCAAAGCCACCTCCTTCGGATGCTTAGGCTTCGCGCAAAGCGAAGGCAAGACAATGTCCTCATTCAGGTGAAATTCCGAGATCCTCTTCGGAAGAAAGGAAGGGTTAGGTCGCAAGACCACCTTATCCAAGTGAATCACCAAGTAGGGAGAGCTGCAGGACAAAGCCGCCAGCTCCGACACCCTACGAGCCGAAGTTATAGCCACCAAAAAGGCAACCTTTTTGGACAACAGAGACAACGAGATCTCCCTGATCTTTTCAAAAGGAGCATGTTGCAACACGGACAGAACAAGGTTCAAGTCCCATGGAGGCAAAGGCTCCCTCCTAGGAGGGGCCAAGTGTCGCTCCCCCTGAACAAAAGTGCGAATCAACGAATTAGACGCCACTGGGCGCTGAAAAAGAACGGCCAGCGCAGAAATCTGACCCTTAATCGTTGCCAGCGCCAAACGCTGGTCCACTCCAGTTTGGAGGAAAGCCAACACTCTCGACACCGAGTATGAGCATGGAGAAAACCCCCTGGACTCACACCAAGCGAAGTACGCTTTCCAAGTACGGTAGTATATCTTACCGGAAGAAGCTTTTCTAGCCTTAATCAAAGTAGGGATGACCTCAGGGGAGAGACCCCATCCCTCAGGACCTGGCTCTCAACAGCCATGCCGTCAAAGCCAGCGACTGTAAAGCAGGATGGAATATCGGTCCCTGCGACAGAAGGTCTTCCCGAAGCGGCAGACGCCACGGAGCGTCGACTGCCAGATTTACGAGGTCTGCGTACCAAGACCGGCGAGGCCAGTCCGGTGCCACCAGAATCACCGTATGCGGTTCCGAGGTTAACCTGCGAAGGAACCTGGACAACAGTTGAATCGGAGGGAAGGCATACATCAGGCGATACTGATGCCAGGGCACCACCAACGCGTCCGGGGCGTCCGCCCGCGGATCGCGCGTCCTTGCCACGAACCTTTCCACCTTGTTTTTCAGACGAGACGCGAACAGGTCCACATCCAGAAGACCCCACTTCGCGCACAACTTCTGGAAGACATCCGGATGAAGGGAGCACTCTCCCTGGTCCAGGGTCTGGCGACTCAGATAGTCCGCCTGCCAGTTCTCCACCCCCGGAATGTGCACAGCCGTTATCGCTGGGACGTGCGTCTCGGCCCACGACAGAATGTCGTTTACTTCCCAAGCCACACGGGCACTCCTGGTGCCCCCTTGATGGTTGATGTAGGCCACCGCTGTGGCATTGTCCGCCTGAACCCGAACCGGACGGCCCTGAAGCCGTTCCGACCAATGCAGAAGGCAAAGTTTTATCGCTCGCAATTCCAGAATGTTGATCGGAAGGGAGGATTCCTCCTCCGACCAAGTTCCCTGGGCGGACAGAACGCCCAGAACACCACCCCAGCCCGACAGGCTGGCATCCGTGGTGATCACCGTCCATGACAAAGGACGAAAGTACTTGCCCCCCGACACCGCCGGGGACTGGAGCCACCACAAAAGACCCCTTCGGGTGTGGCGGCTCAACGAAATCCGCAGATCCAGAGATTGCAGACGCCCATCCCACTTGGCCAGGATCTCCGCCTGAAGACCCCGCGTGTGAAACTGGGCGAAGGGAATCGCCTCGAAAGCCGAGACCATCAATCCCAGACACCTCATACATGTCCAGAGGGACGAGCACTGAGTGTCCCTGAGGGACCTGACCTCGTCCTGAAGTGTCCGGAGCTTGTCTTCCGGCAGGAAGACCTTCGCTTGAACAGAGTCCAAGATCATCCCCAGGTAGGGAAGACGAACCGACGGACACAACGTTGATTTTGGAAAATTTATCGTCCAACCGAACTCCTGCAGAGTCTGCATCGTGGTGGACAGGTCGTTCACCAGGCCCTGACTGGTCGCAGACCGAAGCAAGATATCGTCCAGATACCCCAAGACAGAGATGCCCTGGGCTCTCAATAAAGCCAGGACCGGCGCAAGCACCTTGGTGAAAACCCGCGGAGCCGAAGCGAGACCGAAGGGTAACGCCACGAATTGGTAATGATCCTCCGCAATGGCGAATCGAAGGTACCTCTGGTGACCCTCGAAAATGGGGATGTGAAGGTACGCATCCTTCAAGTCAAAGGAGGCCATGAATTCCCCCGGAACCAGGGCAGCCACCACCGAGCGCAGGGATTGCATGCGGAACTTGCGAACCCGCACAAAGCGGTTCAGAGCTTTCAAGTCCAGAATCGGACGTACCATGCCCTCCTTTCTGGGCACAGTGAACATATTGGAGTAGCACCCCCGAAATCTGTCCCGATGAGGCACCGCAACCACCACTCCCTGGGCCCGCAGGTCCTGCACCGCTGGAGACAGCTGAAGATTTGAGGGGAAAAATCTGCTCGCCGGCCGAGAGAGAAACTCGATCTTGTATCCAAATCGAACGATTTCCTGAACCCACCTGTCCCGAATGCGGGCCAGCCAAGGTTGAAGAAAACCGAGCAAACGTCCCCCCACCCCAGAACCGGGTGAGGGCGCCCCTTCAGGCCAAATTGGCATCGGCAGCGGACCCGGACTGGCCGGACTTCTGCTTACCTGCCCACGGCTTCTTCTGGGAGCCTTGGCCCTTGAAGGGCTTGCCCTTGTATTGCGACCGAAAGGCACAAAAGGACCCCTGAGAGGGCCTAAACGAGGTATTCTTCTTACCGCGAACCGACTTATTCTTGTGAGTGTGGGGTAAGAGAGTGCTCTTACCCCCGGAAAGTCCCTTTATCAGAGTATCCAAAGACTCGCCAAAAAGGCGAGATCCCGCGTAGGGAAGATTAGCTAGAGTCTTGCGAGAGGATTGGTCAACCGACCAACATTTCAGCCATATCAGGCGACGGTTCAACACCGCTACACTGGAGAGGCGTGCAGCCAAAGGGACCAAATCCAAGTCCGCATCGCACAAATACATGACACCCTGATGAATTTGATCTACCATAGCCAATGTTGTCGGCGGGGCAGAGTCAGTCACCAGGGTGCGCCTGAGCACCTGCGTCCAATCCGCAATAGCTTGTGCTGCCATAATAGAAGCAAAAATAGGCTTCAGCATAGAACTAGCAACCGTATAAGCATGACGGGCCAGAGACTCCAATCTCCTGTACGTAGGGTCCCGGAACACCGGGGTATCCTCAGCAGGAATCGCAGTAGATTTATTCAAAACTGCCACCGCGTGATCCACCTGAGGCGGCACACACCAACGCTCATCAGTGGTGGGTGTAAATGGATAACGCAGCTTGAACTTACTTGGCACAGTAAAAGGCTTCTTTAAATTGCGCCATTGCTCATCAACAGCGCGCTGAAATTCTGCAGGGCAGGGAAAAGCCTGCGCTGTTTTGCGTTTCCTTTGCGTCCCATAAGAGGACATCAAAGCAGGAGGACTTGGTTCATCCTGCAGACGCAGTGTTTCCTTGATAGAAGTAATCAACTCATCCATGAGTGCAAGCTCTTCAGGCAAGCCAGGGGGAGAAGTATCAACTCCTTCTACCTCAGCCTCCCCCTCAGACCCCACAAGGTCCAGAGATGAACGAGACCCTGAGAAGGGCACTCCAGCCATAGCAGCCCCATCGCCCTCTGAATCAGAGGAAATAGACAACCTGGGCCGTTTTGCGGATCGATCAGCCATTAGCATCTGCACCTGAGAAGCCAAGTTCGCTACAACAGCAGCCAGATCAGCCCCCTCGGGGGATGCAGCAGCCCCTTGGCCCCCCCACCAGGGTGGGAGGAAACTTGCAATCCTGAGAATCCATGCCCCAGTATCAACTGAAATAAAGGACTGCCCCTTTAAGACCGTGGCGAGCGCAGCCCACCGCACACTACTGGATGTACCGACCCCCGCAGGGATAAGGAGCACTGAGCAAGGAAAAACAGGAAAAGGAAGGTAAAAACCTGGAGAGACCACACAGCTGCTGCCACCGATCGCTGTTCCAGTGAAAAAGGAAGTGATGCAATGACTGACCACCCTATATAGCCTATGAAGGCTTCACAAACATGGCCGCTCGGCTGAGGGAATTTTGGCAATAAGAAAATGGCGCCGACATGTGCTTGTATGAGCGATCGCCGCCAAAATGGCGGCGTTTGGCGCCAAAACACAGCGCTGTACCACACAGGGCCGGTCACCACAGTTTGCCGAAAAAAATGGCGGGCCGCATCAGCGGTCGCCGCACAGCATGTCTGAGCCCAGTCTGCCCCATACCTCTCACACAGCAGAGCGGGAGAGCCCCCCCCCCCCGCAGCCCACAGAAAGGCAGCTATCACAGGAATCTGACAGGGAGCTCAGCACTTACAGACATGCGGGTCACACAGTCACAGACTGACACCCAAACAAGACAGGTCCCCACATAGAAAAACACTTACCATTCCGGATGGCGTGGGGAGCCTTCTCTAGCGACCAAACCGATGTACTGAGGACAGGGAGTGTCACAGCCAGGACACAGTGGACTGCGGTGCGAAACCGCAAATGGCGTCCGGTGAGGTAGCCACCTCACAGGCAGCATCCCTGCAGCGAACAGGGATGGGTCGTTCAATATGCCAGGGAAACCTGAGCTGAACGCTCGATGGCAGGCTGGGGAAACCCCTGGCTCTCAGCCCTGGGATCCAGGGTGGCCAGTCCGAGACCCAGCTCCGCATGATCATCTTCATCCGAAGAAAACTAAACTAATGCTGAGAAAAAAACAGCTAAGTAAAAGAAAGAGAAAAATACTTGAAATAAAATCAAAAAGAGGATAGAAGGCTGAGACTGAAAGCCCCAGCACAGGAACAGCCAGCTACTCCTAAGCTAGGCAATTGAAAACTGAGTTGAGAAAGCTGGAAGCAGGGAGGTATTGACTGAGGGGACCGCCCCCTAGGGGTGTGATATGCTAAAAGCTTTGATATTAACAAATCTTGTTGCCTAGCTACTCCTACGGAGCAAAGGTCAATTACCCATTGGTGAAGATTATGAAGGGGCGGCGACTGTCGGAGGACGTAAGAGAAAAAAAAGATTTTTGTTAGAAAGAGATAGAGCTACCCCTATAAAAAGGGATAGAGTCCATCTGTGGGATTTAATTAGGGTACTAGAGGAGTTATCTAGTGTTACCCTTAAAGTTTTGTCTGTAAAGCTTGCCTTCCTTTTGGTGGTCACGACAGCCAGGAGGGTTGGGGATTTACAGAGCCTGTCCATTAAAGAACCTGTTAGTTTTTCCAGACAGGGTTATTCTTAGACCAGATCCATTATATCTACCCAAAGTAGCATCTTCTTTTCACAGGAAGCAAGAGATAGTGTTGCCCTCATTCTGTGAGAACCCCAAGAAGAATGAAAATGAGCAGAAATTTCATTTTTAGATGGGAGGAGATGTCTCCTCACCTATTTAGAGAGAACCAAAGAGTTTAGGAGGTCTAGTCACTTGTTGGTTCTTCTCTCTGGACCAAGAAAGGGACTGCAGGCTGCAAAGCCGTCGGTCTCCAGGTGGATCAAACAAGCCATTACTATGTCGTATGAGGTTTCAGGTGTTCCTGCTCCAGCAAAGCTGAAGGCGCATTCTGCAAGGGCCCTGGAAACATCCTGGGCCGAAAAAGCTGGAGCCTCCTGGAAACAAACCCGCCATTCAGCCACCTGGTTCAGTCATACTTTCCTGAAACACTATTGTGTGGAAGTATTGTCTCAACAAGACCTTGCCTTCGGCAGAAAGGTTTTACAGGCAGTGGTCCCACCCTAAGGTAGGCCGGATGGATTCTTTTACTATCCTCTCACTTGTAGGCCATCCTGGAAGGATGAAGGAGAAAACCTACTGTTCGTGTACTGGTAACGGTCTTTCTCTGAATCCTTCCAGGACGGCCAACCTACTTCCCACCCTGGAAAAAAGGGGGTGAGTTAAAAAAAAAAAAAATGTGTGAGTTAAATAACTGTATCCCTTGGATTTTGGTTGGAAAGTTACTTTTCGATTACTGAAGCACAAGGTGTGGGTGGGACCCTTTATAAGCTGCAAATTGGTTGCGTTTCTGGTAGGGTGGAGCCCCAATCTCTCACTTGTAGGCCGTCCTGGAAGGATTCAGAGAAAGACCGTTACCAGTACACGAACGGTAGGTTTTTGTTATTCTGAAGAAATCAGTTTGTTCCTCTGTGCCGAGTGGGTCAAATAGGAGTGGTTTCATAAATATCAGCTGTGCAGCTGCAGGGCTCTAATGAGGAAAGCTGCTGGGCCTACATCCCTTTAGACATGTTCCTATTGGGAGTATCTCACCACAAATGACATTTTTGCTGCAGAGGATACCAGAAATCGGACTTGTATCTTAATGCAGACTTCTGGGAAAATCAGTGAGCCAACCACACAAGCAGGAAATTATGTTTCTGGGGTGTAGTCAGTACACTTTCTCTGTACAGAACACCTCCAGGTAGCCATATTGCACTGCATTTTCAGAAAATTACAACAGCTGCAGATTGAAAAGGAAAGGTAATTTTTAATAACATTCATTCAATCACAATATGATTTTTGTCGCAATTGTATATGCTATATTGTTTTTCTCTCCCACGAAATTGAAGTTTCCCTTTAAAAACTAAGGTGTATGAGCAGCCCTGGCTGTATGGGAATGAAGTCCAGTGCCCACCGCTATGACTGCTGGCTGTGAAGGGAGTTTGTCAATACTCCAGGCAATGGTAGAGTGTTAATTGTCCCGGGATTCCCCCCCCCCCCCCCCCCAACATCCCCATGGGTGGGCGGAGTGAAACACATTGGGGGCATAGCCTGGCGGGGGTCTAGGCTGAGGCTGCCATTCACTCCTACAGCAGGTTTTGACTTTATGTGCGACTTCAGGAACAATTAATCACTAAAATAATTGAAAGCTATACGCTCCATTTATCACACACTTTGTCAAAAGTATCAGGACGCCTGCCTTTACACGCACGTGAACTTAATGGCATTTCACTCTTCGTCCGTAGGGTTCAATATGGAGTTAGCCCACCCTTTGCAGTTAACAGTTTCAACTCTTCTGGGAAGGCTGTCCACAAGGTTTAGGAGTGTGTCTATGGGAATGGTTACCATTCTTCCAGAAGTGCATTTGTGGAGTCAGGCACTGATGTTGGACCAGAAGGCTTTGCTTGTAGTCTTCCCACTAATTCATCCCAAAGGTGTTCCATCAGGTTGAGGTCAGGACTCTGTGTAGGCCAGTCAACTTCTTTTACCCCAAACTCACTCATCAATGCCTTTATGGACCTTGCTTTGTGCACTGGTGCTCAGTCATGTTGGAACAGGAAGGGGCCATCCCCAAACTGTTCCCACAAAGTTGGGAGCATAAAAATAATCCAAAATGTCTTGGCAGGCTGATGCATGAGTTCCCTTCACTGGAACTAAGGTGCCAAGCTCAACCGCTTGAAAAAAAAAAAAAAAAAAACCCCACCAAATAAAATTTGGACCAGTACACAAAGCAAGGTCCATAAAGGCAGCCTTCCCAGAAGAGTTGAAACTGTTATAGCTGCAAAGGGTGGGCTAACTCAATATTGAACCATACGGACTAAGACTGGTATGCCATTAACATTCATGTGCATGTAAAGGCAGGTGTCCCAATACTTTTTACAAAATAGTTATGACACCTAACTATTCCATTTCTGTTGCTTTTATTAATGCGTGTAGGCATGATGGAGGTGTAACCTCTTCACAATTTGTTAATTCTGGCCTTTCTAATCCCTCTTTCTTCAGCCCGAGGAGCCATCTCACAAGCAATTGCAGTATTTAGAGATCTTTGTATTAAAGATCTGGATAAATTATTCATTAAAAAGACTTATAATCATCCATCAGTTAACATTGGACTCAAATCCCTATGTGAAAAAAAAAAGACCTTTTCATCCGCTCTGCAGATAAAGAGGATGGCATCGTCATCCTTTATTAACAAGATTATATGTCCGAGATAAACATCTTATCCGACACCAGCACTTATAAAAATCCCTGCCCAAGACCCCACAAAGGATCTATTACAATTAGTTGAAAGAGGGTTTGGTGACCATATTCTCAAAGGAGAAGGCCTACTTGGTACCCTTGGCACCCAGGATTCCAACAGTTTATCTGTCAAAAGTTCATAAAAACCCAACACATTCCCCAGGGCGTTCTATAGTCAGTGGCATCGACTAAATCATGTCTCAGGTTGGTCGATAAATTGAGTTATCTTCAACCATTGGTTAAGAAAAGTCCCTCCTATCTTAGAGATTCCATGGAGACTATCAAGAATACATGTTTACACAACTCAAGAGGGCGAACCAAAAGACAAACTTACCCTATTAGGCAGTTTCACACCTGCTTAACCAAGGGGGTGGTGTATTTGTTAACTTGTCCACGCAAGAAACAATATTTAGGTCAGACCATTCGTTCCTTTAACATTAGGATCAATGAACAGATCAACATTAAAAAAGTTGGAGACCAATCATAATGTTTCTAAACATTATCGTGAATTCCATTATAGAGACCCTCAGGGCACTGAATTTATAATTATAGACCGCTATGAGGTCCCATGGAGAGGTGGTGCTAAACCCAGAGGAGTGTCACGTCCTGAAAAACTTTGGATTTATAAATTACAGTCTTTTGTTCCATATGGTCGGAATATAGAATGGGACAGCAGACCGGAGAATATGACTGCTCAATGACCAGGCCCTATTTTGCAATTCGGCACTGCGTGACTAACGGACAATTGGGTGGTCGTGCTATGCTGTACCCAAACGACATCCTTTTTTTCCCCACAAATAGAGCTTTCTTTTGGTGGTATTTGAGCACCTGTGCGATTTTTATTTTTTGCGCTATAAACAAAAAAAAGAGCGACAATTTTGAAAAAAAATAAAAAAAATAATATTTTTTCATTCTTATATGAAATTCTCAAAAAAAATGTAAAAATCAAAATTTAACATTTTAGGCCAATTTGTTTTCTGCTACATATTTTTAGTAAAAAAAATTGCAATAAGCATATTTTGATTGGTTTGCGCAAAAGTTATTGCGTTTACTAACTACGGGAAAGATGCTGTTTATTATTTTTTTTTTGTACTAGTAATAGCGGCGATCTGCCATTTTTTGCGGGACTGAGACATTGCAGCGGACAGATCGGATCCCCAACTGACATTTGACACTTTTGGGGGTACCAGTGACATTACTACAGTAATCAGTGCTAAAAATATGCACTGTTACTGTAAAAAATTACACTGGCAGGGAAGGGGTTAACTGTTGGTGATGAAGAGGTTAAATGTGACCCTAGGGGCATGATTCTAACTGTGGGGGAGGGGCGTGGCTTGTGAAGTCTTAACAGACATGCGATCCTATATAGCAGGATCACATGACATCTGTGATCACTTCAGGGAGACGTACGGACGGCTGTGTTTACATCAGCCGTCCGTCCACCCTCTGTCAGCAGCGGGAGATCGCGGGTGCCCGGCGACCATCGGAGCCGCCGGGCACCCGCACTGGCTCCCCCGCTGACAAGTGGGGGCGGGAGCGTGCCTCCGACGGCACGCGATTGCCCCCCTAGCTTGCCTGTACGAGCCAGACTGCCGCAGTACATCTGTCGTAAAGTGGTTAATAATGGATAATGGTGGTTGTATTTTATCTGGATATTTACATACCTTTATGTAATTTTTAGGTGTAATCTTATTTTTAGTACATGCATTTATATCTTTTTGGGTGTCATTCCCACAATGGACTTAGAATATTAGTTTAACCACTGCTCACTGTGCTGGTACTGCGGCACAGTGGCTCGTTATCGTCTGGCGACATAGACCTACGTCACCAGACATTCCCCTCTCTGGGTGGCGCGCGCCTTTGGAGGCTCGCTCCCGATGTTTTCAGTCACAGTGGGAGTCGGGCCAGGGGAGGAGCGGTGGTGATGACCACCGCTCTTCCCCGATCGTCGGGTATCGAGTGTGAAGATCCGCCCACTTGTGTAAACAAAGCGGGCAGATCTCCTAAGTGACAGGCAGGTTCAGATTGCAGGATTCAGCATAGCTGAACCTGCGATCTGTGCCTGTGTAACATAGTCCCCTCCCCCCACGCACGTTAGTAGGCACCAGGCATACATTAACCCCTTGATCACCAATAAAAGTTAACCCCTTCCCTGCCAGTGTAATTTTTACAGTAACAGTGCATATTTATAGCACTGATTACTGTAATGTCACTGGTAACCCCAAAAGTGTCAAAAATGTCAGTCAAGGGTCAGATCTGTCCGCCGCAATGTCGCAGTCCCGAAAAAAAAAAAAAAAATCGCAGATAGCTGCCATTACTCGTTAAAAAAAACCCACCAAAAATTACAAAAATCTTTCCCTTAGTTAGTAAACGCAATAACTTTTGCGCAAACCAATCAAAATACGCTTATTGCGATTTTTTTTTTACCAAAAATATGTAGCAGAAAACAAATTGGCCTAAAATGTTAAAAAATTTTGATTTTTACATTTTTTTTGGTGGGGGGGGGGGGGGAATTTCATATAAAAAAAAGTGAAAAACATTGTTAATTTTTTCAAAATTGTTGCTCTTTTTTTGTTTATAGCACAAAAAGTAAAAATCGCACAGGTGATCAAATACCACCAAAAGAAAGCTCTATTTGTGGGGGGGAAAAAGGACGTCAATTTAATTTGGGTACAGCCTCGCACGACCACGCAATTGTCCGTTAAAGTAATGCAATGCCGAATCGCAAAATATGGCCTGGTCAGGAATGGGGTAAAATCTTCCGGTCTTAAAGCGGTTAAAAATATGCTCATTGAGAATTTTTTTTTGTCAAAGACATGTAGCTAAATACATTTTGGCCTAAATATGACAAAAAAATTGAATATATTGGATATTTTTTAACTGTCAAAGTAGAAAAATATTTTTTCAAAATATCGCAAAAAATAAAAAAATTACAGAGATGATCAAATACCACCAAAAGAAAGCTCAGGAAAAAAAGGACGTAAATTTCGTTTGGGTAAGGCGTTGCATGACCGCGCAATTGTCAGTTAAAGTCGCACAGTGCCAAATTGCAAAAAGTGGCAAAGACGTAAGACAGCAAAATCATCCGGTTGTAAAGTGGTTAAGACGAATCATTTTTAATCATTTATATACTTTTATGGATTTTATGCTTGGCCCTGGGATTAACATTAATACCAATTTTAATAAATTTTTAATGGATTGGGAGATTAGATTTTGCATTATCAGCCCATTGAAATTCATGTCTTCATGCTTATAAGTTTAATTTTGTGTACCCGTTTGTGGCTAGTAATGTAGTTTCAGTCGTATATCGACTGTGAACATTATTAATTTTTTTCTGTTTAAACCGAGGCTTGGACTACAAGTATCGGATACATAAAGCTTCTTTTATATTGAGACTTGGTTCGCGCTTCTTTCTTACAGTTTCATATTAGGTTTGACAACGAGGCCCGATACACACGCCTCGCGCCAGTTTTATTCTACGTTTATTAACCACTTAAGCCCCGGAGGATTTGGCTGCTAAAAGACCAGGGGGTATTTTGCAATTCGGCACTGTGTGACTTTAACGGACAATTGCGCGGTCGTGCTCAACACTGTACCTTATCGAATTGGATGTCGTTTTTTTCCCCACAAACAGAGCTTTCTTTTGGTGGCATTTGATCACCTGTGCGATTTTTTGATCATGCGCTATAAACAAAAAAAAGCATCAATTTTGCAAAAATAATATTTTTCACATTTTTTTATATGAAATTCCCCCCCCCCCAAAAAAAAAAAAGTAAAAATCAAAATTTTTTTAACATTTTCGGCCAATTTGTTTTATGCTACATATGTTTGAAGAGAAAAAAAAAAAAAAAAAAAAAAAAAAAAAAAAAAAAATCGCAAAAAGCGTATTTTGATTGGTTTGCGCAAAAGTTATTGCGTTTACTAACAAAGGGAAAGATTGTCATTTTTGTTGGTTTTTTTTTTAACGCGTAATGGCGGCGATCTGCGATTTTTTTGCGGTACTGCGGACAGATCGGACCCTTGACTGACATTTGACACTTTTGTGGTTACCAGTGACATTTCTACAGTAATCAGTGCTATATATATGCACTGTTACTGTAAAATTAAACTGGCAGTGAAGGGGTTAACTTTATTTTGAGAGGGAGGGGCTGTGTGTCCCTAGGGGCGTGATTCTAACTGATTGGCTGTGGCTTGAGCTGTAGGAACAATGATCAACGGTCCTACATAGTAGAACCGTATGATCAGTGTTTCTACACATGGGAGAATGACAGGCGGCGTGTTTACACTAGCCGCCTTTCTTTCTCCCTCTCCCCCGACGATTGCAGAGTGACCGGTTGACATCGGGTCCGCCGATCACACGCGCGTGGGGGGGGGTCCTCCCCAGAGCCTCACAGGCTAGTGACGTACCGATACGTCACTCTGCCTGTGAGGGGCTGATCGCCGCAGTATATGTACTTGCGGCGGTCGGCAAGCGGTTAAAACGAGGCTTGACACGAACACTTTTCCATACGGGAAGTGGCAATCTCCATACAGCGGAGCGGAATTGCAACCCAAGGACATAGTCTAATTGTGGGTCCCCCCGCAAAAACAAAAAGGTATTTAAAAAGTACCACCACCAGCAGCCCGACACCCCATATGATCTCAGACGAAATGCGTTGGTCAGCTACAGGTGTTGTGTCTTCCTATTCTTGGATCTTTTATACTTTTTTTCCTATTGAATACTAGAAGTATTCCTTACCTTCAATTAAAATGGTTCTGTCATTAGTACACACTATGTGTAGGGCTGAAACAACTAATCGATTAATTGACAACTAATCGATTATAAAAATAGTCAACTATTTTCATAATCGATTAATCGGTCAGTTGATTAGTTGTCCTGCATAGAGAATGCATTTGTTTACATATCAGAAAATACAGTGCAACGCACATACAGCTCAGTAAACCATCCATACATGTATGTAGATGGCAGAGAACTTGTGAATGTGTGAGGAGCAATGCCTCATGGGAAATGTAGTCCTGGGCAAGAGAAGGAACCAAGTGATTCTAAATGCAGAAGTTTTTTCTACCTTGCCATAGGAACTCTCTATACAGTACTATACTTTGCTGCTTCCTATAGGGGCACTTTGAAGGCAGGAGGGGCAGAAGGGGAGAATCAGTGCTGCTCTGTTCAAAATTACACAGAGCGGGTAAGTATGACAAGATTGTTAAAAAGAAAAAAGCCAACATTTAGAATCACTTTAAGGGCACTGTGCAGGGAAGATGAGCATCTGAACCCAGAGACGGTGATCTAAGGCGATATATTATATAATATATATTATTTTACAGTAGCGATATCTGCTGTTTTTTTACTATAAAGGGCCATTTATTTATTTTTTAACCCATCATGACAAGTGACAAAAAAAGCATGCTGCTGCTACTAAATGTCCTCTGCTGCCCATACATGTATTGGATTTGTGGCCAAAAATATTTGCATCTATATTTATACAAAAATTATTTGTATATTTGTTGAATGGACGAGTGTTTGGAAATCCCACTTGCTTTTAACATTAAATTTTAAATTGTTTATAACTTCTGAGCAAAAACCACATACACTATTTGAAGATTCGTTTGATTGAGAAGTTTTCTATTCTGCTCCTTCAAATGTTCCTGTCACTGTGGTTAACAACGAACACCAAATGGACACCACTAATGGTTGGAAAAATCGGATGAATGTTTTAAAAAAAAAAAAAATTAAAAAAAAAAAATGTAGTTTGTGTATGGCCAGCTTAAGTGACAGCAGGCGCAGAGAGCTTTTATCAAGCTACCTGCCCATTAATAAGGGAGTGTGTCATGAATATTCTATACTAATCCGGTCTGAAAATTTGCAAAACAGTGTTTTAGGTCTTTTAAAATTATTGATCTCGGAGTCTGATATATACTACATTTAAACCTCTAATACATATATCTGTCTCAGAGTGGATTAAATATCCAACTATATAGCTGGATATTTATATTTACCTCTGCATATAGATATTCAAGATTATTAACTAAATTATACACCAACTTTTTTTTCTTGAGGTTTTTATCCGATCAAAACAATCGGCCAACAAATCGATTATGAAAATAATCATTAGTTGCAGCCCTAACTATGTGAGCCTCTTATTTCATGGGATCACGTGGAGAGCCTTTTGCCAGTTATTTCAAGAGGTTACTCAGCAGTTTCAAATTTGTATGGCATACGTTGAAGAGAATTACGAAACATGAAATCATCCCAGCATCCTAGTATACCAACACTAGAGACTTGAAGATATCCATTACTATAAGCACTAATGACCTGAAGAGTATAAGCTCTATTGGGTCATATTCATCCGGTAAGCCTCCCAATTTATCTCACCCATTGGTGGCAGCAACACCCATTGACATCTATATTATTGGATTCTTTGCACATTGCAATTCAGTGTATTTTTTTTTGACAGGGACTATATCTCCATGGACCTCGTTTATTGATACATTTTGTACTCTTTCCATATAGCAATATTTTTATGCACTTTAATTAGTATTACATTTTTGGCAATTTTGCACGCATTGTTTTTTTGCACGTTGCACTTTAGTGGATTTCCTAAAGAGATTTCCATGGAATTTATTGAAATGTATTGCACTTTTTTCATACAGCAATATTTTTATGCACTTTAATGTGTATTATTCATTAGTAGTACATTGTTTATTTTGCACATATTTTTGCCATTTACCAGCGCTGCATTATTATATTTGTGCTTTTATTAATAGAACAGTAATTTTTTTAACATTCTAAACACTGCAAGAATTGTGAGAATGTACTTAAATTAAATAGTATTAGCCAATTAAATAAACACAAGAAAGAAGGAAAGGAGAAAAACATTCACGCTTTCTACTTGAACAAATCCAAAAATGTTAGTTCTCATTTAATGGCTTATAAGCAATAACATTTGCTACAAGACAAGGTAGTCTGATAATACAAGCACAGCATATCATAACAAAAGTGTTGGATCACATTATTAACACTATATTAATGAAACACTAATAAGCAAACGTGAAGAGAGAAGTTTTATTTACAGAGCACTAAATATTTGTGATAGCCGGCTATGGCTGATTAGGTCTCCAACATTTACCTATCTTCTGCACAAGAAGAAACTCTTTGCACAGTTGTAAAACTGGAAAAGTACGATCATGCAATACACAAAATGAATCAGAAGTATTAAAGAGATTCAGTTAAGGATTTTAAAAGACCTGTAACTATGAGGCAGAAAGCCTCTAGAAGCCCCACATACAAGAAAAACTTATAGTAAAAAGGGAAAAAAAAAAAATCAGGAAAAAAGCCTAAAATGAAAAAAGTCCGCTAAGAAATAGTTAAAATGTTTAGTAACGATTTGGAAACCGTGGTTCATTGGGTCTGTTCTGTCCTCCAAAGTTTCCGCCTTGAAGCCCCACTGCCGGCAAATTTTGTGAATTTTCATTTGGAAGAAACCTGCATTACATAAGAGAATATTTTAACACTTTCTATAAAGAATAAATATATTTGAATTACATTTGCAGCAAAAAAATGCGTTTTAGCCACTAGGCTATAGAACTCTGGTAGTAAGCAATGACCCAGGAATGCATTTTTTTTTGTCATTTAAAAATCGACCTGTACATTATACAATAGGATTTTTGTACTAACCATGAAATCTCCACTTGAGAGCCCATGGAGGAACACACGTAGTTAGGTTATACTGACCCCCTACAGGAGGGTAGGTCACTAGCAAAAACAAAAATACTGGGTCTCCCTCACTGCAACAAAAGTAGCTTATGGTGAATACAAAAAACGGAATTTTTGTAAAATCTTACCGTAAAATTCCTTTCTCTGAGTCCTCAGACAGTCGCCGCCCACTCATAGTCTTCACCAATGGGGTATTGACTTCCTCTCCACAAGAGTAGCTTGGCATAAGACTTGTTAAGAACAAAGCATTTACATAGACACACCCATGGGGGCTGTCCCACTGGTCCAATACCCCCCTGCAATAGCCATCCCAACTCAGTTTGGTAGCAAGCAGTTAAGTGTATAAGAACCCCAAAAGAGGGGCGGGGGCGGCGACTGTCGGACTCAAGAGAAAGGAATTTTACAGTAAGATTTTACAAAAATTCAGTTCTCTTACGTCCTGCGACAGTCGCCGCCCACTCATACAGTCTTCAACAATGGGGATGTCCCAAAGCAGGGTAGACATGAGGGGTGGGAAATGCAACCGTCAGAAAGGCAACGCAGTACCCATCTCAGAGAAAGGAACCTTATATGAACAGAAAGGTAACCCTCTGGGCAACAAAAAAGGCTCAACAGGAGCAACAACCCAGGAAAGCAAATAACCAAGGGGGTAAACAACCCCAACAGCCAGGGACCCGCAACAAAAAACAGGGTCCCCTACGGTACTGCCGCACAGAGAACTTTGAGGCCAAAGGAGGCATCAGCTGATGCCAGAACATCAATTTTGTAGAACTTGGAAAAAGTGTGCACTGACGACCAAGTCGCAGCCTTGCACACCTGGGCCACCGAGGCCTGATGCCGGAAGGCCCAGGACGCACTCACCGACCTGGTAGAGTGCGCCTTGACAGGGAAGGGCGGTACCCGCTGCTTCAACGAATAGGCCTGTACAATCGTCTGTCTGACCCATTTTGATATGGTCGCCGCAGAAGCAGCCATACCCTTCCGAGGTCCCTCAGGAAGGACAAAGAGAATCCGATTTTCGAAAGGATTCAGTCGACGACAGGTAAACCCTGATCGCCCTGACAACATCCAAAGAATGCAAGGCAACCTCCTTAGGATGCTTAGGATTCGCACAGAGCGAAGGTAAAACAATGTCCTCATTAAGGTGAAAATCCGAAACCACCTTTGGAAGAAAGGACGGGTTAGGTCGCAAGACCACCTTATTCCTATGAACCACCAAGTAAGGGGAGCGGCAGGACAACGCCACCAATTCCGACACTCTGCGAGCCGAAGTGATTGCCACCAGAAAGGCAACCTTTTTAGACAGCAGAGGTAACGAAATTTCCCTGATGTTTTCAAATGGGGAACGTTGTAACACGGACAGAACCAAGTTCAAGTCCCGTAGAGGTAAGGGCTCCCTTCTAGGAGGGGCCAAGTGACGCACACCTTGAATGAAGGTGCGAATCAAAGAATTAGACGCCACAGGGCGCTGGAAAAGAACAGCCAGTGCAGATACCTGGCCCTTAATCGTGGCCAACGCAAGGCGCTGGTCCACACCAGACTGAAGGAAAGCCAACACTCTGGCCACCGAGTAAGAACGAGGAGAGAAGCCCCTGGACTCACACCAGGCAAAATAAGCTTTCCATGTACGATAAATCTTACCAGACAAGGCCAAGATCCAATCCACATCATACCTGCAAGGATGAAATCACCAAGTTTTATGGCAAATCTTTCTTGAAGTCACCTTCGGAGACTTCAGTTAAAAAAAAAAAAAAAGAGAGAATTAGACACTCCCTTTGTCTCAAAACTCTCAAAAGACATGCCGTTCAAGCCAGCGAATGTAAAAAAATAAAATAAATGGAAGATTTGATCTTGCAACAGGTAGCTGCGACAATCCAGAAAGCTAAAGGGTCATCCGCCAACTTGATTACAATTTTGGGGAAGCAAGTTTTCTGGGGCTGGAGTGTTAAATGCTTCCACTGAAATCCTGCAAAGCAGACAAGGTAGAAGCTGTAATGGCGGGAAATCATAGATTAGGGAACTTTGGCCCCATGGTGTCATCACAGCATCTACTGTGAATGCTCAAAAATCCCTGGGTCTTGGGGACAAACCAGTCGAGCTTTGCATTCAACCCAGACATCAAAAGATCAACATCTCGGGTACCCGATTGTCCGCAGAGCTCCTCTCACACTTCTGGGAGAAAGGGAAACTTCTCCAGAGACAGTTGCTGATGACTGAGAATATCTGCCTCCTTGATTTATGCATGCCACCACAGTGGAATTGTCTGAATGAGGCATTACAAACACTTGAGCAATGTAGTAGGGAAAGACGAACTGTGCTCAATTCCAGATGGGCAACAACCTATTCATCGGTGATAAAGACTCCTGGACCAAGAGACTGTCCAGATCAACCCAGCCAGCATGTCATCTATGTCCTCCCAGATAGGGCAAAATGATTTTCCCCATCTTCAACCACTTTGAAGACATCCACCAATCTCTAGAGACAGTCTCCTGCTGTTGAATAATGGCATTAGGCAATCCAACAACAGTGTTCTTCTTTCCCATGCCATCAAGACATTCTGTTGGAGAGACCTGCAATAGAACTGGGCAAGGACAATGTAAATCAAGGAGGCTACCATCTTACAAAGTACTCATTCATCAAGGGAGTACATGGTGCCTTGAGCAAGTGCACCTGAGTTTTTAGAGTAAGACACTTGACTGGCCAGAAGATATCTTCTGTCTGGATGGTACAAGATAAAACCTGATCCTGAACCTCTTTTTAGAGGTAGTAGATTTCACAGATGAGTAGTTCCCTTTGTCTCCTACTGGAACTGTCTCCTCTTCCTCTACCACATTCTCCACTGGTTCCTCTGCCGTTAACCACATAACGACCGCCCACCGCAGGTATACTGCGGCAGGCAGCAGCTGCTGGGCAAAGTGACGTAGGGGTACGTCAATCGCTCAGCCGCCTGTGGGGGGTGCACGTGCGCCGCCGGAGGCGTGCCCCCGCTCGTTCACAGGCATCCATACGCGAGTGACCGGCTGCTCCGATGTCCGCTGGTCACTCGCGATCTCCCGCAGGAGAGGGAGAAAGACAGACGGCAGATGTAAACACAGCCGTCTGTCATTCTCCCTGAAGTGCAGAGACTATACGATCCTGCTATGTAGGATGGTATGTCTGTGGTTACATCACAAGCCACGCCCCCCCCCAGTTAGAATCACGCCCCTAGGGATACATTTAACCCACTGATCACCAAGTTAACCCCTTCCCTGCCAGTGTCATTTTTATAGTAACAGTGCATATTTATAGCAATGATTACTGTAGTAATGTCACTGGTACTCCCAAAAGTGTAAAAAATGTCAGTCAAGTGTTCGATCTGTCTGCCACAATGTCACAGTCCTGCAAAAAAAAAAAAAAAAAAAAAAAAAAAAAAAATCACACAGGTGATCAATCACCACCAAAAGAAAGCTCTGTTTGTAAGGGAAAAAAAGGAAGTCAATTTTGTTTGGGTACAGCATCGCACGACCGCGCAATTGTCCGTTAAATTCACACAGTGCCGAATGGCAAAATAGGGCTTGGTCTTTGAGCAGCCAAATCCTCCGGGGCTTAGGTGGTTAACAGGAAGGGAGGATAGTGGGAATGCTTCAGCATTAAAACCATATTCAGGCCAGGAAAGTATTCTGGAAAGCTGCTGTCGTACTCACTGGAGGAAGGTACCCCAGAAGCTGCGTTAGCAGATAGGTCGAGGAGTCATACGCATGGAACACACTGACCCCAACTGGATATTTTGCACGAGGGCAGCATCCAGGTTGCTCCCTACCTGTAGGTATTTTGTACCCCTTACAATGCCAAGCTGCGGTTTCCAAAGCATGAAAAGTAATTTCTTGCATTAACAGAGGCATGGACTCCAGAGAGAGATCATTTTGTCACTCTCTAAATCATTAGTAAGACCTCATCTGCAATATGCAGTTCAAATTTGGGCACCAGTTCTTAAAAATTATATCTGGGAACCGTGCAGAAAGTGCAACCAAACTGATAGAGGCATGGAGAAGCTCAGCTATGAGGAAAGACTAGAAAAACCAAATTTATTCTCAGAAGGTGATTAGGGGAGATGTGATAAACATGTATAAATACATAAGGGGGTCCATATAGTGAACTTGGTGTTGTTATTCGCTTTAAGGTCATCACAGAGGACAAGGGGGCACTCTTTACGTCTAGAGGAAAACAGATTTAGTTTCCAAATACGGAAAGGTTTCGTCATCGTAAGAGCTGTGAAAATGTGGAATAGACTCCCTCCAGAGGTGGTTCTGGCTAGCACACTAGATTTCTTTAAAAACGGCCTGGATTCGTTCCTGGGTGTACATAATATAAATGAGTAATAATATTTTTGGTAAAGTTGATCCAGGGAATATCTGATTGCCTCTCGGGAGATCAGAAAGGATTTTTATTTCCTTGCTGTAGCAAATTGGATCATGCCTTGCTGTGGTTTTTCGCCTTCCTCTGAATGAACTGCGGGTGTAGGATTGTGTATATGGGATTATATGGTTGTGTTTTCTTTACTGTGTTTATTTATTGGTTGAGCCAGATGGATTTGTCTTTTTCAACCTATGTAACATTCCCTCCTCTGTCAGATATGGCTTGTTGACATGAACACATGGAGCCTTGCTAGAAAACAGTAAGGCCCCTTTCACACAGGCGGACCGTTCAGATCCGCCTGTCCGTTTTTTTGGCGGATCTGAACGGTCCCCCCATGCATCTCTATGGGGGGATCTGATGTCAGCGGAGACATGTCCGCTGACATCCAATCCGATCTGTCAAATATGGACGGATGTAACCCTATTTTCCAGCGGATCGGATGAGAACGGACCGACGGTCCGTTCCCATCCGATTTCCCCCATAGAGATGCATGGGGAACTGACAGCTGTGTCTCCGTACACAGCGCGGAGACACAGCTGTCATCTTCCTGCTCAGCGGGGGATCGGCGGCTCGATCCCCCGCCGAGAAAAACGGAATCTGTCCGATGGACGGATAGTGTGAAAGAAGCCTAAGCCAGGAGGGCACTGTGTCAAAGAGACACCATTGTGTTGGTTACCTAAGGAGATTTGACCCTTTGTAACCTTATCAGAGACCCAAAAGGAAATTGTGTGTGGCCACTTTAATACTTGCTGTTGCTTGCAGTCCCACACAAGAAATGCTTTGCTAAGACTTCTAGTTCCACAGAAAATGCACCTTTCCTGCTGCGACTTGTAGTCCCATTAAAATGATGTCCTCCTGCAACAGTCCCACAGAGAAACCATACTGCTGGCATACAAAAAAAAAAAAAAAAAAATCTAAGTGGGCCAAGTTCACACATGTGCGAGCTGTGTTATCAGTGTATGGCAGCCCATTTATTTCAATAAGCTGCCCTACATGCAGAAATGAAGGAAGTCCCTGACTCACAGAGCTGCATGGTGCTGCATCACCACGTGGTTTCACACAAGTGAAAATGGGAACAAGGCTTGCATCCTTTTTCTGGACTAACTTCTAAGCATGCAATTTATGGTCATAAACCACTGGAACAGATGTCTGCTTACCCATGCGCTCCTCCTCTATTCATCTGTCCTGAAGAACCTGGCACACCGCGATCACCTTTTAAAGAAGGCAAGACTGTTATTTTGAAGATTGCATAAATATACTGCATAAACTTACAAAGAATCAAACAGTACTAATAAAGTGGAATTCCTGACCAACTCCCTCCCCTTCTTACAATCGATTCAAACCAGGGTGGGGGGAAGTTTATTCCAGTCACATGATCGATCCCCTATCAATGACCAGTGAATGCAAAGAAGAGAAGAGCGCGATCGATAACTGCTGGGAAATCTGGAAGTGGTGAAGTTATCCATGGGGCTCCCATCTCAGCTGTTGGAGCTCCATCCTCCCCCTTGCAGCCGCTGCTGACAGAGGAGCCAGATCATGGTGACGGGATCCGGTAAGAAATGGGCACTTTTTTTTTTTTTTTTTTTTAAACACAGGTTAGTTAGCATAGGTAACTGGAAGGAGCAGACATTTTTCTGGTACAATTATTTCAATTTTAAAGGAATAAAGCATTCAACCTGCCCATGCAGGGGCTTGGGATGCCAACATAAATCAGTATAAAGCTTCATGCTGTGTCAAACAAAAAGAAAACGATAACAGTCATTAAGATTATGGAGCACCAACTGAAAAACAAGGTCACCAAGATCCGCATGGATCTCAATGTTAAGCCTGTACAGGCTAATTACCCGATAATGGGGCGAACATTTTTAAGACTATTTTGTGTTGGGGAGGATTTCTACTTTAGGACCAGAGGCTAGCTTTCAATTATCTACAAAAACCTATCCTGTCTAATTTTAGGGTCACTTTTTCAACGTCATCTACTTTACCTGGTCTTGATCTATCAGATTCCATCTTGCGACCATGATCGCCCCAATCACGTCCATCCCTAACGAAAATACGAAAATAATAAAGCACTTTCAGAATTGACCTATTAGAAGTATTCATATAGCAACAACAATTTCCCACAGTACTTTTTCATACTGTACATAACGCAACGATTGCAAATCTCAAACCTGTGTTCTATTTACAATCAAGAGGCAGAAAAGTACCCAAGGAGACGACGGGCCAGGGAGAAATATAACCGCCACATTGCTGGAGGGTTGAGGGCGATTATATTACAGAGTTTAATTCCGCTTTAAAGTGGTATTGAAAAAAAAAAAAAAAGGTAATATACTGCAGCCTAACATGAGTGGAGGAGGATGAGGCAGAACTATCCAAGCTTAGAATGGCTGCAAGGCTAGGAAATATAATGGTGGATTTTATTTATACAGATATAGACTGACCAGAAGGAACCGCTTGCCATTTCCTAAATGTCTTGCAGGATAATTTCATGGGTCAGTTGGTGAAAGCGCCAACGCGTTCCTAGTAGGGATAGACCGATAATCGGCAAAGCGGATATACCGAGGTCCCATATGCACTTTCCCCGATATATCGGAATCGGACCCAGAGGTTACTGATATTGTCGTGACGTCATTACGTATGTCGTGACACGCCCCTTACACGCACTGGGACAGCTTCTGCCTTCTTAGGTCGCCTCCCTCAGCCTCGTCTGGAGTCGAGGAGTCTCAAGACAGTAAGTGTACAGTGCAAACAGTGTTTAACACATCTGCCACATACATGCAACCACCCACCGCTGCACGGTGCCAGTCAGCCAGTCACCCACAGGCCTGTACCAGCCAGACAGACACCCACCCACCACCCCAGGTTGCCAGCCAACCACCCACCACCACCCCAGGTTGACAGCCAACCACCCACCACCAACCACAGGTTGCCAGCCAGCCACCACCACAGGTTGCCAGCCAGCACCACAGGTTGCCAGCCAGCCAGCCAGCACCACAGGTTGCCAGCCAGCCAGCCAGCACCACAGGTTGCCAGCCAGCCACCACCACAGGTTGCCAGCCAGCCACCACAGGTTGCCAGCCAGCACCACCACAGGTTGCCAGCCAGCCACCACAGGTTGCCAGCCAGCCAGCCACCACCACCACAGGTTGCCAGCCAGCCACCACCACCACAGGTTGCCAGCCAGCCACCACCACCACAGGTTGCCAGCCAGCCAGCCACCACCACCACAGGTTGCCAGCCAGCCACCACCACCACAGGTTGCCAGCCAGCCACCACCACCACAGGTTGCCAGCCAGCCACCACCACCACAGGTTGCCAGCCAGCCACCACCACAGGTTGCCAGCCAGCCACCACCACCACAGGTTGCCAGCCAGCCACCACCACCACAGGTTGCCAGCCAGCCACCCACCACCACCACAGGTTGCCAGCCAGCCACCACCACAGGTTGCCAGCCAGCCGCCACCACAGGTTGCCAGCCAGCCACCCACCGCCACAGGTTGCCAGCCAGCCACCCACCGCCACAGGTTGCCAGCCAGCCACCCACCGCCACAGGTTGCCAGCCAGCCACCCACCGCCACAGGTTGCCAGCCAGCACCACAGGTTGCCAGCCAGCCACCCACCACAGGTTGCCAGCCAGCCACCCACCACAGGTTGCCAGCCAGCCACCACAGGTTGCCAGCCAGCCGCCACCACAGGTTGCCAGCCAGCCGCCACCACAGGTTGCCAGCCAGCCGCCACCACAGGTTGCCAGCCAGCCGCCACCACAGGTTGCCAGCCAGCCGCCACCACAGGTTGCCAGCCAGCCACCCACCGCCACAGGTTGCCAGCCAGCACCACAGGTTGCCAGCCAGCCACCCACTCACCACCACAGGTTGCCAGCCAGCTGCCACCCACCACCACAGGTTGCCAGCCAGCCGCCACCCACCACCACAGGTTGCCAGCCAGCCGCCACCCACCACCACAGGTTGCCAGCCAGCCGCCACCACCACAGGTTGCCAGCCAGCACCACAGGTTGCCAGCCAGCCACCCACTCACCACCACAGGTTGCCAGCCAGCCGCCACCCACCACCACAGGTTGCCAGCCAGCCGCCACCCACCACCACAGGTTGCCAGCCAGCCGCCACCACCCACCACAGGTTGCCAGCCAGCCGCCACCATCCACCACAGGTTGCCAGCCAGCCGCCACCCACCACAGGTTGCCAGCCAGCCGTCACCCGCCACCACAGGTTGCCAGCCAGTTAGCCACCCGCCACCACAGGTTGCCAGCCAGCTTTTTTTAAGCCTATATTCAATTTCAGTAGGGTCTTTAAAATTTCAATGGAGATCCATGCAGATAGAAAAATTAAAAGTTTGGTCTGGGACTATTTCTCATCTCCAGGAAAAGCAGCAGCAGTGTGCAACATGTGCACAAACAATGTAAGCATGGGCTCAATAACTGCAAAAACCAAAAATGTCAAATCTTTGGGCCCAACTAAAAGTTCATCATGTTGAATTATATCATGCAGCACAGAATAAACAACATGAATCACAAGGTGAAACATCACTATCCCAGGCAACAATAAAAGGTTTCAGAAAAAACAGGTGGCTAAAAATCAGATGGAAGATCCCAACTTCTGGACAGAGTAATCACAGAGATGATGATCACTGATAACCGGCCATTTACAAGTGTCTGACTCTGGATTTAAGCGGTTGATGTCCATAGTTGAGCCAAGGTACACACTGAAGAGTGACAAGTATTATCGAACCGAAATGTTGGGAAAGATTCACCAAAACATTGTTGAGAAAGTAAAGGCTATGCTGAAACCAGAGAATGCTGGCAACTCACTCATTTACGACTGACTGCTGGTCAGGACAAACAGAATCACTGAGTCTTACATGCCACTTCACTGACAGCGGATGGACAAGGGATTTGTTGTTGAATAAAAAGTGATGCAAGGATCCCACACTGGGGAGTACATTAGAGAAAGGCTTCTAAGGCACGCTGGAAGAATGGGGAATCGCCAAAGACCGAGTGATGCTTGTGCTTCGAGACAGCGGAGCGAACATGGTGAAAGGAATGAGACTTGAAGTGTCAAGACCTCAGTTGCATGGCGCACACCCTCCAACTTGTGTTAAATGATTGTCTGTCAAACCAGAGAGCTTTGCTTGACATAATTAGCATGCTGAAGACGTGCGCAGGCCATTTCCACCATTCAATCCTTGCCAAGCAGCGACTGAGGTGCATTCAGGAAGACCTTGGCCTACCCAAAAACAATTTAATTAACGATGGTCCAACACAATGGAACTCAATACTTCACATGCCGCAAAGAATGCTGGAGGAGAAGCAAGCTCTTACCATTTATTCAGGTGAATATGGAGGATATTCTTGTCCTACTGCTGATCAGTGGGACATTGTAGCCAATGTCATTGAGACCCTTAGAGGAAGTGACACTAGAGATGAGTCATTACGACTCATCTGTGTCATCTGTCATCCCATGTGTGAGAGTGCTGAAGATGCTTCTTCAAGAGAAGGAAGGACCCAACACACGTGGCACTAAAACATGTAGGCAGGCCATGAGGGACAGCCTCGCCAAACGTTTTGAGAAGCATGAAGAGAATAAAAATGTTGTACTTGCATGTCTTTTGGATCCTCAATAAAAGAACCATCCTCTCTCTTCTGATGATGTATTGGCCAATACAATGGCTGACGGTATATAACAGGGGTGGCGAACACGCGGCTCTCGAGCCGCATGCGGCTCCCGGCCGAACTGATTGCGGCTCTTTGCCACTTATGGTATACTGTGGCTCGTGAAGAATAGATGAGATTTAAAAAAAAAAAAATGTAAAATTTTCGCCCATTGGCGGGCGCCGTACTGTGTCCTGGGTATGGGGGGGTGGAGTAAAAAACCAGCAGGGGCACCGATTGGCGCTCTTCAGCGGGACACTCCCACTTTTATGATGTCCGGGCTGTGATTGGTCCAGACTCCAGCCTGGACCAATCACAGTAGGACATCATCTTCCGCCTTCCTTACCGCCCGAGCACAGTGTGCGCAGCAGCGGAGAGAAGAAGACGTCGCGAGTCGACCAGGAGGACCGGAGCGGACGGAGACCAGGACTCGGCGGGAGTCGGCACTTCAGAGAGACCGGATCCAGACCAGGCCGCAGGCGCAGCGTGAGGAGGTCATCTGGAACCAGTCAGCAGCCCGGTAAGTGAGTCCTCCTCCTCCTCATGCCTATTCCATCACCTGTGCCATTATTATACCATCTGTGCCATGCCATACCATCTGTGCCATACCATCTGTGCCATGCCTGTACCATCTGTGCCATGCCATACCATCTGTGCCATGCCATACCATCTGTGCCATGCCTGTACCATCTGTGCCATGCCTGTACCATCTGTGCCATGCCTGTACCATCTGTGCCATGCCTGTACCATCTGTGCCATGCCTGTACCATCTGTGCCATGCCTGTACCATCTGTGCCATGCCATACCATCTGTGCCATGCCTGTACCATGCCATACCATCTGTGCCATGCCTGTACCATCTGTGCCATGCCTGTACCATCTGTGCCATGCCTGTACCATCTGTGCCATGCCATACCATCTGTGCCATGCCTGTACCATCTGTGCCATGCCTGTACCATCTGTGCCATGCCTGTACCATCTGTGCCATGCCGTACCATCTGTGCCATGCCTGTACCATCTGTGCCATGCCAGTACCATCTGTGCTATGCCATACCATCTGTGGATTATGTGTTTAATATATTATTGTTAAAGTTATATGCTTTTGTGTGAGTGTTTGTCTGTTTTGGCAGGTCACTGCGTGGTGTGGCTCTCTGACTCTCACGGTTTAAAATTTTGGCTCCTTTTGTCGAACTTGTTCGCCACCCCTGGTATATAATATTATATTCAACAGGAGGTTCCTGCCGAAAAGTCAAAAAGAGTAGGTTTCTAATGTGGAAGAGCAGGATGCTTCAAAAAGAGAAGCATCAAAGAGAAAAAAGTCCAAAAAGATGTCCAAAAAGACAACGGACAGAAGAGAAACTTCATCGTGGTCAAATAGATGCCATGTTCAGTGTTTTATTAGGGCCCCATGTGGAGGAATCTTCTGAATCTGCAATAATGAGCCTGGATGATGAACTTCATCTCTATTTGAAGGAACCAGTAATTGACAGAAGCGGTGATCCTCTTCAGTGGTGGAAAGAAAATGAGGCACGCTACAAAAGACTGACTTCTCATGCTAGAAAAAATGGATTTTTGTAAGATCTTACCGTAAAATCCTTTTCTCTTAAGCTCATTGACAGACGTAGTCTTCTTGATTCTCAAGAGCTGGGTTATGTTGTCTCCGCAGGAGTAGGACTAGGCAGAAAGACAAAACGTTCTGGCTCCACCTTAGGGGCAGTCCCTGAGGGTATATCCTCCCTCTCTCTGCTACAGGGAATCAGTTCTGTTCTAAAGCAGCAACAGAGAATTTAACCCAACCCAACTCAAGGATAGAGGGGCGGGTACTACGTCTGTCAATGAGCTTAAGAGAAAAGGATTTTACGGTAAGATCTTACAAAAATCCATTTTTCTCTATCGCTCATTGACAGACGTAGTCTTCTTGATTCTCAAGAGCTGGGACATCCAGAAGCAGTGCCACAAATGAGGGGTGGGATTGACAAAATCAAATCCAATCTAGAAGGCCCAACCGGTGCCAAACTAGAAGTTTTAAAGGCTCACTATAAACAAAGAATGAGACTAAAAGAAAAATTTCCAACGGAAAAAAACCCTCGAGGTAGACCACTGGTCTCCTCAAATTGCGGCCTGCAAAACCTTGCGGCCAAACGAGGCATCAGATGATGCCATTACATCAACTTTATAATGTTTTGTAAAGGTATGCACCGACGACCAGGTAGCCGCCTTGCACACCTGGACCACTGACGCCTGATGGCGAAAGGCCCATGACGCACTAAGCGCCCGAGTGGAGTGCGCCTTAACAGGGAACGGGGGCTCCCGACCCTTAATAGAATAAGCCTGTACTACCGTCTGTCTGATCCATCTGGAAATGGTCGCGGCAGATGCAGGCAACCCCTTTTTGGGTCCATCCGGGATCACAAAAAGTGAATCCGTCTTGCGAAACGAGTCTGTCGTTTTCAAGTATACCCTGATCGCCCGGACCACATCCAAGGAGTGTAAAGCAAACTCCCGAGGATGACTGGGCTTAGGACACAGGGAAGGTAACACAATTTCTTCATTCAGATGAAATTCTGAAACCACTTTTGGTAGGAAGGATGGATTCGGACGAAGAACCACCTTATCTCTATGAACCACCAGATATGGTGAACGACAAGATAATGCGGCCAGTTCTGACAGAAAAAAACTGATTCCCTGTAGCACAGAGAGGGAGGATATACCCTCAGGGACTGCCCCTAAGGTGGAGCCAGAACGTTTTGTCTTTCTGCCTAGTCCTACTCCTGCGGAGACAACATAACCCAGCTCTTGAGAATCAAGAAGACTACGTCTGTCAATGAGCGATAGAGAAATAGCTTCTCCTTCCTCTAGAAAATAGCTTTCTGCTCCTCCTTCCTCGGTACTAAGGGAGTGTGTTTTTAGAAGTGGCAGCAATTTAGTAAAAAAACAGAAGCCATTTAACTAGTGAACATGCTGAAAGGTTTTGCTTTCTGCACTATAATATTGTTCTACTTAACTGGAAGTATTGAAAGTGTATAGTACTAGGCGTCCACTCCACTCCATTCCACTCTCTAGCTTTTTTTTTTCCTAGCAGTTTTGCACTGACTGCACTGCAGTAGTGATTTAAACTTATTGCAGTGAGTGCACTACTGCAGCAGTTTATGCATCATTCACAATCAGATGATGTGAAACTGATGTCCCTGCAAGTGCGGTTTTCCTATTAGTTTTCCTGCAGTTAAGGTGTGAAGAACGCGCCCTTAATGTTAAAAATGTTAACAAACATTAACATGTTCAGTAACAGATGTGTCGAAAATTGTGTTTATTTTGCAAAACTTTATAAATGTTAAAAATATCGGCCCTGCAAAAAACTTTATAAAATGTTAAAAATATCGGCCCTGAAGGATCCTTGTTGGCGGGTCTGGAGAAGCCCGCTCCCGGCTTGCCAGACCAGGTTTCTTTGGATCCTCCAGAGGCCCTTAAAGGCTACGAGCCCTTGTCAGTCGACCCGGATGGACGAAAACACTACTGAGCCAAAAAGGAAGGGCCGTGTCTATGACGAGGTTCCTTGCCCTTAGTAGCCTGCGGTCTCCCCACTGTGCGACCTTTTACGATGTCATCCAGGGTAGTTCCTAAAAGGCGATCTCCTTGAAAGAGAAGGTCCAGGCCTTTTTAGAAGACTGGTCCGCAGACCATCATTTGAGCCAAAAGACATACCGAAGGACCACTGCCATAACAGAGCCGAGCCACTAGGGGAGCCACACACAAAGCCATCACAGATAAACTGCAGCCCCTGGACCAGCTGGTCCACCAGCTCAGCAAAGGCAGGGGGAAGCGGTCCCCCCTCCAGGTTACAGCATTAAAGCTTAGCCCACTCGGTCAGTTTGCGCCACCAGGGCAACGGTGAATACCGGCCTCAGTGCCAAACCAGCCAGAGTGTACATATTGTGAGCCACAGCCTCCGCTTTTCTGGCAGCCGAATCCTTAAAGGCCAGGGACTCTTCAACCGGAATTATGGTTGCCTTGTTCAATATGGAAACAGGAGGGTCTACCACTGGTGGAACAGTCCACTTCTTAAGGAGTGACTCCTCATAGGGGAAATGCCTAGTAAAGCACTTTAGGGACCCCCACGTGCACACTTTGGTCGCCCCCACTCTTTAGCAACAATTCTGTTAAAATAGGCAAGGAAAGGAAATACCTTTAACACTTGGATGGCTTGCGACTGCCAAAGGGAACCTGCGCCTCCATCGCAGCTGCATCCTCTCTATCTTCCTTTTCGTGTGTGGTTGCAGATGTGGAGGAATCATCACCACTATTAGAGGATTCTGGGCGCGTGGTTGCAGACCCAGCAGGGTGACCCACGTCCGCAGCTGCCGAATCAGACTCAGGATCTGATGAGGCAGGGGGAACTTTTTGCTAGCTCGTCGCACGAAGACCACCTCCAACCGGGAAACAAAGGACCGCCGTCAGTGCATCGATGGATGGTCAGGACCCGGAGAACCCTGCAGCCTCAGAGGGGATCAGGTGGTGAGATGTGCTCCATGAGCCACCAAGGGGACACACACTGTAAGGGACAACCCCCACTGCGCTGGCACCACCAAGTGATCCAAAGCAGAGAGGGAGAGAACCCAAGACTCACCACCCAACAGAAACAAACAGGCTTCTGCAGCCACTAAGATAATCTGCGCTCCATGTGCGGCGATCAGGAAGCGAAAGGATACAGGAGTTCGCACCAGCAGGAGGGGCTCCCACCGTCAAATTCGCTTCCTTGTCATGGCTGCAGCTATCAATAGCAAACACCACAAAATGGCCGCCGGACTACACAAACATGGCTGCCTTGTATAGAAAAACACAGGCTAAAACAAAAAATGGTGGCACCACAAGGCTTACAGGGAGCCAGGCCTCAAGGACAGACCCAGGCAGGAACCCCCACCAGGTGCACATCCCCCAACCTCCCCCCCACACAGTCGAAAGTCCAGTCGTCCGGAGTTCCACGACATTGGGTAGCCTGGACTCAAATCAGAACGTGCAAGTAGGCATCTGATGTCCACAGAGGCCGAGAAAGAAGGACCTTTGAGGTCAATGTCCCGAGAAAGAAGGGTCTCATCTACAATGAGGCTCCTTCCCTTTTTGCAGACTGTCGAAGGAATGTACTCTTCCCCCAGTGAGACTCTTAATGAGGTCATCCAGGGTAGCCCCTAAAAGACGGTCGCCTTGCAAAGGCAAAATCGGTGAGGGACTTTCCGGAGGTTGGGTCCGCAGACCAACATTTAAGCCACAAAACTAACAGAAGCACTACTGCCGAAATGGACAGCTTGGAAAGCAAAGGAGCCATATTCAAATTGCAGTCCCTGGACCAACTGGTCCGCCAGCTCAACGAAAGTAGGGGGAACCTGCTCACTACACCAGACCATAGCACAAAAGTTTTGCCCACTCAGTCAGCGTTTGGTACACCAGGGCAGTGGTCAGGACGGGCAGCAATGCTGAACCGGCAATACTATACACGTTGCAGGCCACACTCCGATTTTCTTTCAGCCAGGTCTTTAAAAGCCAGGGATTTCTCCACCAGACATATGGTTGCCTTTTTTCAACCTGGAAACAGGAGGGTCGACCACCGGAACAGTCCACTTCTTTACAAGTAATTTCTTAAAAAAGGACTGTTGTGGTGCTCCCAATCATTGTAGACAAATTTGTCAAAGTAGGTAGGATAAGAAAAGGCTTTGGCTGAAAGACCGCTTGTGAGTGCCAAAGGGGACGGCCACATCCGCAGCATCCCCCCCATTTTTAATGTTTTACGCACTGACGTAATAAGTGCGTCCCCCAGCGCCTTCTCATGTGCCACCAGAGGAGTCATCCTCACAATCAGACAAATCAGGGAGCGTTGCGTGCAGGCCAGGCCACGTCCACAGCAGCAGAGGAGGATTCAGGATCTGATAAGACAGACGAAGCAGGAGACGCTTTCCGTTTCTCAAGACTTACGCTCAAACGTCACCTCCACCCGGGAAACAAGACTCCAGGACTCCCCTCAGAGCGTCAATTGGGACCTGAGACCCTGAGGGACCTCCCGCCTTCAAGAGTGGAACAGGTGGGGAGATGTGCTCCTGAGACTTCACTGGGAAAAGGGGATACACACAGACCAAAATTTTCGGCACCGCCCGGGGACCCACCTATACAGGACTGGAACCCCCGGCATTGCAGCAGAGAAGGGGACACCCAACCAGGACTCACCACTCCACGGGAGGAGCGCCAGTCACCAAGCAGAAGCACCAAATGCCCGACAAGCAGAAAGTGTCCTGAGAAGAGGACTGGGAATCCACTAAGAATGGAGGAGGGGCCAAGGAGCAGTGTCTGCCCAGCTCCAAAACAATGGCTGCTGCTATTGCCAGTACAGTAGCCTGGCCAATCAACAAATGGCCGTCAGACCACAAGAAAATGACCGCTCGTGAGAAGTCAACAGGCCCCAAAAACATGGCTGCCGCACTCAAGGACCAAAACAACGGCAAAAGGTCTGTCGGACCATAGGATGCGTACCTGGATTGATAACTGACTACAGGGGAAGGTCCAAAGGGTGGTGATAAATAGTGAGTACTCAGAATGGTCTGGTGTGGTAAGTGGGGTCCCCCAAAGATCTGTCCTGGGACCAATTCTGTTTAATTAATTTATAAACGATATACAGAATGGGATAACCAGCTCAATCTCAAGGTTTGTGGTTGACACAAAGTTGAGCAGGGCAATAACTTCTAAGCAAGATGTGGAAACCTTACAGGAATATCTAAATAAAATAATGGCAACTACATGGCAAATGAGATTTATTGTTTAAAAATGTAAAGTAATGCATTTGGGTGCTAAAAACACGAGTGCAAGTTACTTCACCAGGGAAGAACCTCGGGGAATCTAGGATGGAAAAGGACCTAGGGGCCCTTGCTGCTGCAAGCAAAGCCAACAGAATATTAGCAAGCATTAACCACTTAAGCCCCGGAGGATTTGGCTGATCAAAGACCAGGGCCTATTTTGCGATTCGCCACTGCGTGACTTTAACGGACAATTGCGCGGTTGTGCGACGCTGTACCTAAACAAAATTTACGTCCTTTTTTTCCCCCCACAAGGTTTCTTTTGATGGTATTTTTTTTTTATCATTTTAGGCCAATTTGTTTTCTGCTACATATTTTTGGTAAAAAACAAAAAATAAACACGTAATAAGCGTATTTTGATTGGTTTGCTCAAAAGTTATTGCATTTAATAACTACGGGAAAGATTTGTCATTTTTATTTATTTTATTTTTAACGAGTAATGGCGGCAATCTGCGATTTTTTGCAGGACTGCGACATTGTGGCAGACAGATCGGACCCCCGACTGACATTTTTGGGAGTACCAGTGACATTACTACAGTAATCAGTGCTATACATTTGCACTGTTACTGTAAAAATGACACTGGCAGGGAAGGGGTTAACTTTATTAGAGATCCAGGGGTTAAGTGTGTCCCTAGGGGTGTGCTTCTAACTATCAAGGGGCGTGGCTTTTGATGTAACCACAGAGACATACGATCCTACATAGCAGTGGTCCTCAACTCTGGTCCTCAGGGCCCACTAACAGGCCAGATTTTAAGTATTACCTTGGGGAGATGCAGACTAGAGTACTACAATCACTGAGCAGCAAATTATATCACCTGGAATGGATTTCAGTTATCTTGCAAACCTGGCCTGTTAGTGGTCCCTGAGGACCAGGGTTGAGGACCACTGCTACATAGGATTGTATAGTCTCTGCAGTTACACCAGGGAGAATGACAGGCGGCTTTGTTTACATTAGCCGCCTGCCTTTCTCCCTCTCCAGCGGGAGATCGCGAGTGGCCGGCGGACATCTGAGCCGCCGGTCACTGGCGCAGGGACCTCAGTGAACGAGCGGGGGCGGGAGCGTGCCTCCGGCGGCGCGCGCTCGCCCCCTACAGGCTCCTGGGCGAGCGACGTAGTACTACGTCACGTTGCCCAGGAGTAGCTGACCGGAGCAGTAAATGCACGTGCGGCGGTCGGCAAGTGGTTAAAAAAGGGCAAAAAAACTCCAGAGATAAAACTATAATCTTTCCCCCTTCAAGACTCTGGTCCAGCCGCATCTGGAGTATGCTGCCCAGTTCTGGGTACCAGTGCTCAGAAAGGATGTGCTGGAACTGGAGAGAATTCAGAGAAGGGCAACAAAGCTAATAAGGAAAGCAGTGGTATCAGCGGAGAGCGTCCATAGTTTCAAAAACTATTAGATGGCCAACTTAATCACAACATACAGGGATACAAAATGTAATATTAACGCAAGAACACTCGCACACCATTTATAACTGTAGCCTAGATGTGGTGGATGCATTTGTTTTCTTTAGGCTTTTGTTTTTAATTTTTTTTCCACTTGGTGATCAACACCAGTCTTAGGAAGTCTGCATTCTGGATGAAGTAGTAAAGCAGACAACTTTGGAAAGCAGTATTGTCAATCTGGGGGGAGTGTTAGACTAGCAGATTTCGACTTGACTAACAAACTGAAGCTAAACTCCCAATACTTTAAAAGCAGTTACAGCCATCTGTTTTTTCATTTTGGGATAAAGAACTTATAATCCCAGTACCAAAAATGTTAAGAGGCTGTGTTATATCTACATAAAAACAGAATGCAATGATTTGTCAATACTATTAACCTATATTTTATTAAAAAAAGAAAACATCAATTGTTTAAAAACTTAGGAAATGTACTTGAAAAAAAAAGAAAAAAAAGGCAATTTCACAATTTATGGCAACAGGTCTCAAAAGTTGGGACAGGGCCATGTTTACCATAGCGCCTTCTCTTAACACCCTCTAAGCCAGTGTTTCTCAACTCCGGTCCTCAGGGCACACTAACAGGCCAGGTTTGCAAGAAAACTGAAATACATCACAGGTGATATCATTTGCTACACAGTGATTGCAGTATTCTAGTCTGCATCTCCCCAAGGTAACACTTAAAATCTGGCCTGTTAGTGTGCCCTGAGGACCGGAGTTGAGAAACACTGCTCTAAGCATTTGGGAACAAAACAGACAAGTTGTTGGGAGATTGAGAGGAATGTTGACTCATTCTTGCTGGATATAGGATTCAAACTGCTCAACTGCAGGCAGGCCAGTTGTGAACCCAGACTTCTACTACGAATCCATGCTGTTGTCATATATGCAGTTTAGCATTGTCTCACAAAAATATGCAAGGCCTTCCCTGAAAAAGAGGTCATCCTAATGGGAGCAAATGCTGCTCTAAAACATGGTTATATCTTTCAGTATTAATAGTGCCTTCGCAGATGTGCAGGCTGCCCGTTCCATACGCACTCACATACCATCAGAGATGCAGGCTTTTGACCTGAGCACATAGGCCAGAATGCCACTCTTCTCTTTAGTTTGGAAGATGCAGCACCCATGGTTGCCAAAACGAATGCCAAATCTCGATTCATCTGACAGTAGAACTTCTCAACAGACCATTTTAAATGAGCTTTGGCCCAGAGAAGACAGGGGTGTATCTGCATCATGTTCAGGTATGGCTTCTTTGCATAATAGAGTTTTACCTTACATTTTTGGATAGCATGGTATGCCATGTTAGCAGACAGTTATTTTTGGAAGAAGTTCTGAGCGCATGCTGTGTTATTTACAGAATCATGCCTGTTTTTAATACAGTGCTGTCTGAGATCACGGGCATCCATTATTGCTTTTTGGCCTACTCCTGGAATAGTTCAACAATTTTTAGACGCAGCTTTTTGCAGGCTGGTGAACCTCTGCTTATCTTTACTTCTGAAAATCTGTGACTCCATACAAGGCACTTTTTATGCCCAATCATGTTACCGGCCTGTTGCCAATTAACCTAATTAGTTGCAAAAGGTTCTTCCAGCTCTTCCTTGTTCATACCACTTTGACAACTGTTTGTTGCCCTGTCCCAATCTTGACATGTGTTGCTGCCATCAATTTCAAAATTACCTTTTTTTTTGTTAAAACTGTACATTTTCCTAGTTTAAACATTTTATATGTTGTCCATTATGAATAAAATCTAGGTTTATGAGATTTGAAAATCATTCCATTAAGATTTATGTACAGTTCAGGCCATATATATTTGGACACAATTTTCGTTTTTCTCAGGTATTTATCAAAACCTAGTCAAGCTAAAATGCACACACTTAATTTGAGGGTATGTACATCCAAAATCGAAGGAAGGGTTTAGGAATTACAGCTCTTAATAGCCACCCCCCCCTTTTTTTTTTCAGGGGACCAAAAGTAATTGGACAATTGCCTCAAAAGCGGTTTCATGGCAAGGCGTGAGCTTCTCTGTTCTTTCTTCATCAATTAGGCAGGTAAAATGTCTGGAGTAGATTCCAAGTGTGGTATTTGCATTTGTAATCTGCTCCCGTGAACCTACATCATGCTTCTTAGAAACAAGCTGCCCATGCAAGTGAAACAGGCCATTGCTAAGCTTCAAAACCCAATACAAATCCATCAGAGATGGCAGCAACATTAGGAGTGGCCAAACCGACAGTTTGGTACATTCTGAGGAAAGAACTCACTGGTGAGCTCAGCACCATAAAAAGGCCTAGTCATCCCCGGAAGACAGCAGTGGTGGATGATCACAGGATCCTCTATGGTAAAGAAAACCATTCACAACATCCAGACAAGTGAAGGGCACTCTCCAGGAGGTGACATATTGTCAAAGTCTACAATCAAGAGAAGACTTCACAAGAGCAAATACAGAGGCTTCACCACAAGGTGCAAACAGTTCATAAGCCTGAATAGAAAAACCAGATTTGACTTTGCCAAAAAAAACAACATCTAAAAAAGCCTTTGGATGGATGAAACCAAGATTAATCTGTACCAGAATGACAGGAAGAAAAAAAAAAAAAAAAAATTGTGGAGAAAGCTTGGAACAGCTTATGATCCAAAGCACACATATCTACAACCTAGTCGAGCCAGTGTGGTGGCATGGGCATGCATGGCTTCCAGTGGGCACTGGGTCATTGGTGTTTATTGATGTGACCGAAGACCAGCCAGATGAATTCTGCAGTGCTTAGAGATATACTGTCAGCCCGATTCAGCCAAATGCAGCAAAGTTGATTGGATGGCGATGCACAGTGCAGTTGGACAATGATCCAAAGCACACTGCAAAAGCAACCAAGGAAAAGAAGTGGAATATTCTGCAATGGCCGAGACAATCACCTGATCTCAACCCAAATGAGCATGCATTTCACTCGCTGAATGCAAAACTAAAAAAAGGTAGAAAGACCCACAAAGAACAACTGAAGACAGCTGCAGTAAGAGCCTGGCAAAGCATAAGAAATGAGGAAACCCAGTTTGGTAATGTCTGTGGGCTCCAGACTTCAGGCAGTCATTGCCAGTAAAGGATTCTCAACAAATAATTTGTCCGATTACATTTGGAGGTAAATGGCTAAATCTCCCAGTGTAATATCCATATGTAAAGGTAAGGCAGATAACACAAACCTAGTGTAATGCTGCTAATCAAAAGGAATGATGGCGGATGGCAGATAACGTGGCTCTGACGCCTTTCTTCATATGTTATTGCTTTTGAAGAAGTCACATAACATAACATTAAAAATAACCTTTGAAGAAGTCCCATGATGAAACATGTCAGGGCCACGCTATCTGCCATCATTCCTTTTTACATGCTGGTTTTACATGGACTTTTGTAAGTTGCTTTTATCCCTTTAATTCATTCTATCGATTAGCAGTATTACACTAGGTTTGGATTATCTGCCTTACCTTTACATATGGATATTACACTGGGAGATTTAGCCATTTACCTCCAAGAGCTTATCATCACCCTTTGAAAATATCCCTTGGGACAGCCATAAACTGCAAGATCCGTGGATTATATCAAGCTTGTCTGACCCTTCTGCTATAAGGCAAATCCCTTCCTGTTTCAATCACTTATACAAATATGAATGACTCCATCTACGCTCTAAGCTTATCACTTGGGACTTTTCACTATTTATTCAATATCATTTTTGTTTCACGTTTCCACCATCAATTGGATACACAGTTATGTTTGTATCTATCATTTTAGCGCTGCATTTTTTCTTGTTATAACTATTTGGACCCCTTGAATTAAAGCTGAAAGTTTGCACTTCAAATTAATTTGGATTATTTCGTTTTAACTTTATTCTGGTGGCATACAGACCCAAAATTACAAAAATTGTGTCTGTGTCCAAATGTTTGGACCCAACTGTAGGTTTTACAATAGATATGTACAGTATATTAAAGAGGAAGTAAAGTCTGGAATTATCTTTTTGGTTACCAGCAAAGTAAATGCATAATGTGCTGGTATGCAACGGTATTTGAGCACATGCGTGATTTTTATTTTTTGCACTATAAACAGAGTGTCATTTCTGAAGGAAAAAAAAAAAAATTAGATCTACCCGTATTTTCCGGCGTATAAGACGACCCCCCTAATTTTCAAGTTAAAACATAGGTTTTGGGCTATACTCGCCATATAAGACTACCCCCCTTCCGATGCAAGGCAACACCATTGAAAAACAGATTTCTCATAGATCTCCAAGGTACCCCAAGTACTGTAATACATGTAATCTCTCATAATATCTCCAAGGTACCCTAAGTATATTACCAGTAGATGTAATCTCAAGATGCTGGCTGTGTGGGAATCCTGTACCGGTATACCATATGTACCGTAGCTTCAGCTACATACAGTATAGTGCGCTGAGCCAATCACAGTGTATTCTATTACTGAATGCAAAGCCTGCTCGGATTGGCAGAGTCAGAGAGGCGGGCTGATGTTACTCCACCAATCCGAGCAGGCTTTGCATTCAATAATAGAATACATCGCTCTCCCTGATTGGCTCAGCACGGTATACTACGTAGCCAAAGCTACGGTACATACGGTATACCGGTACAGGATTCCCACACAGCCAGCGTCTTGAGAGATTACATCTACCGGTAATATCTCCAAGGTAACCTAAGTATATTATACTCGGCGTATAAGACGACCCCCCATTTTTGGGGGATTTTTTTGAGGTTCAAAAGTAGTCTTATACGCCAGAAAATACAGTATATCTCTATATAATCCCCCCCACATCCTGCTGTATAAAACATTACTAAAATTAAAAAAAAAAAAAAATCACAATAAGCATTTTGATTGGTTTGCGTCAACAAACCAGGGGAAAGATGTAATTTTTATTTATTCATTCTTTTACTAGTAATGGCGATTGGCTCCAAATGTATTCTGCAGCAGGACAACGACCCCAAACATGCAGCCAAAGTCAACAATAACTTTCAATGTACCACTTGATTTAATAAAAAATGGTAATTGTAAAAAAAAAAAATTAAAAGTCAGTGTGAAGAACACCGAGTCCTGGAAGTGATGGTTTGGCCCCCACAGAGCCCCAATTGCAACATCAAGTCTGTCTGGGATTACATGGAGACAGAAGGATCTGAGGCAGCCTACACCCACAGAAGACCTGTGGTCAGTTCTCCAAGGTGTTTGGAACAACCTACATGCCAAGTCCCTATACGAACTACGTGAAAGTGTACCTACAAGAATTGATGCTGCCTTGAAGGCAAAGGGTGGTCACACCAAATACTGATTTGAATTTCTCTTCTGTTCATATACTTGTTAATGGATAAAAATAAACTATATATATTAACACTTCAATATTTCTGAAAGCATTCCCAATTTACAGCATTTTACACAGATTTACACAGTGGGTAAAAAATGTATTTTTATAGTTTCCCATAAAATCCTTTTCTCCAAGGTTCACTGAAAGACACAGCTTCAATTCTGCAGACCAGTGGCTTTATGCCGTCACTCTTCAGGAGCAGGCGGAAACCTTTTTGATTAGGACCCTGGGGCAGTCCCAGAGGGTATACCATTCACTTCCTGCTGTAGGTCTTCCAGTTTGTAAATAGTGTCAGAAGAACAAATGACTCAACCCCAAAAGAGGGGCGGGTGCTGTGTCTGTCAGTGAACCTCAGAGAAAAGAAGAAAAATGTTAGTCAGACAAAAATCCAGTTCTTTGTTTACTGACAGACAGCTTCAAGTCTTCGGACTTTTGGGATGTTCCAAAGCAATGTAAACCTGAGGGGTAGGAAAAAAAACAGCAAAACGCAGAATTCTTAACAGGGCCAACCAGGTTAACAGGAGCTCAACTAGGAACAACTGGAGGTCACCACCAGTAAAAAAAATTTCACCCTCAAGAAGCGGAAGCCTCTGCAGTGGCACCTTGCAAAACTTTGCGGCCAAACGCTGCATCCGAAGATGCAAGTACATCCACCTTATAAAATTTTGTGAAAGTGTGTACAGACGACCAAGTAGATGCCTTGCACACCTGAACCACTGATGCTTGACGACGGAAGGCCAAGGAGGCACTAAGCGCCCTCGTAGAATGCGCTTTAACAGGGAAAGGAGGAGCTTGACCCTTAATGGCGTAAGCCTGCAGCACCATCTGCCTGATCCCCACTTAAAAATAGTCACAGGAGATGCGGCCTGCCCCTTGTGAGGTCCATCCGTAAGAACAATGAATCGGATTTCTAATTGGTTCAGTCACCGCCAAGTAAACTTGAATCGTCCGTACCACATCTAAGGAACGCAAGGCAATTTCCTTAGGATGTTTGGGCTCAGGATATAGGGATGGTAGCACAATGTCTTCATTCAAATTTGTCCCTTTGAATCACCAAGTAAGGTGACCAACAGGACAATGTAGACAACTCCGACACGCGACATGCAGAAGTAATAGCCACTAAGAAAGCCACCTTATGCGACAGTGAGCAGAGGAAAATTTCCCCAATATTTTCAAAGGGAGGACTTTGAAGCACCGACAGAACCAATCTGAGATCCCACGGAGGTACCAAGGATCGTACCAGAGGAGCCAGATGGCTAACTCCCTGCACCCCTGCTCCCTGTGTGAAGACTGCTGCTAAAGGTTGATCTAAACCCAATTGCAGAAACTCCGACAGGCGAGACACAGAAAAGGAGCGGGGGAGAACCCAAGACTCACGCCTTCCAAACTCGGATAAACCTTCCTGGAAGTAAATTTCTTAGCCTTCAATAGTGTAGGAATCACCTACTCCAACAGCCCTCTGTCTTTCAGCACCTGGCTTATGGTTGCCGTTCAAGCCAGCGACCATAAGGCAGGATGGAAGATTAGTCCCTGAAACAGAAGATCATCCCTGAGAGAAAGTTTCCAAGGGACATCTGCTACCAGCCTTACAAGGCCTGCATACCAAGACCGACGAGGCCAGTCTGGTGCCACCAGAATGACTGGAATCCCTTCTACCTCAATCCTGCGTAGCAGTCTCGACAGAAGTTGTACTGGAAGAAAGGCATAAATCAGACGATACCAACCCCAAGAGGCCACCAGAGCGTCTGCGGCGTCGGCTAGAGGATCCTGAGACCTTGACACAAACCTCTGTACCTTCCTTGTACCTTCCTGTTGAGACGGGAAGCCAGCAGGTCCACATCGGGGGTCCCCCACCGAAGACATATTGATGGAAAACCTCCGGGTGAACAGACCATTCTTCTGGATCCAACGTTTGCCGACAGTCCGCTTGTCAATTCTCCACCTCTGGAAGATGTATAGCAGAGAGCCGGAACATATTGTTCTGCCGACCTCAAGATGTCGGCCACTTCCCGGGCTGCCAGGGTATTCTTTGTGCCACCTTGATGATGGACATATGCCACAGCCATAGCATTGTCCGATTGTATGCGCACAGGGTGCCCCTGCAGACGATCTGTCCACTGAGAAAGTCTGGTCGCCCGAATTTCCAGATGTTTATCGGCAACCTGGTCTCCTCCTGAGTCCAGACAACTTCGGCAGAACACACTCCCAAGACACCGCCCCATCCAGACAAACTGGCATCCGTGGTGATTACAGTCCAATACAGGGCAAGAAAAGGCTTTCCCCAGATGTAGGGCCGGGGAGCGAAGCCACCATCGGAGCGACTCCCTCAAACCCAGACTCAACCGACTCAGATTGTCCAATGACAGCGGATCCTTGTTCCATTTGATCAGAATCTCCCTTTGCAAAGGTCTGGTGTGGAACTGCACAAACAGAACCACCTCAAAGGTGGAGCCCATCAGACCCAGCACTTGCATGAAAGTTCTGAGGGATGATTGATGGTTGGAAACCAGGAGCCAAACAGCCTCCTGTAGCTTTTGCAGTTTTGTTTGAGGAGGAAATACCCGGCTTGATGCCCAGTCCAGCGTCAGACACAAGTAGTCCAGCTTTGTGGATGCCGATTTCTTAAAATTCAGTGTCCACCTGAACTCCTGCAGAGTTTGCACCGTAACCTCCAAGTCGGCTTCTCGAACCGAGAAAGACACTGCACAAAGAAGCAGAACGTCCAGGTAACCCAGTACCGCGATCAGATGCTGCCGTAACAAGGCCAACACTGGGGCCAAAACCTCTGAACACGAGGAGCTGAGGCGAGACCAAAGGATAACATCACGAATTGAAAGTGCTCCTTACCCCTGGCAAAACAAAGAAACCGCTGATGCCTGACATATATTGGAATATGAAGGTAAGCATCCTTGAGATCAATAGAAGCCATCAGATCTCCTTGAGGAAGGAAAGCTACTACTGTGCGGATGGATTCAATCCGAAATTTCTGAACCCGCACAACGGTTCAGAGCCTTGAGATCCAAGATTGGATGAACCTTGCCCTCCTTCCTGGTTACTGAACCGATTTGAATAAAAACCCTGAAAACATTCCGACTCTGGAACTGACACTAACTCTTTGTGCCAACAGGTCCTGCACTGCTCCGTAAAGGCCCTGTAGCAGCTCTGGAGACAGGCGCAAGTTGGAAGGAAAGAACCTTCCCGGAGGCAAGGCTTGAAACTCGACCATTTGTCCTGAATGAGCAAGGTCCACAGATCTGGAAATAGGCGAAGCCGTCACCCCACCCCAAACGCGGGTGAGGGTTCCTTCAAGCTGTGGAAGGCTTGTCTGCGGAACCAGAAGCGCCCGCTTTGGACTTGCCATTCCAGGGTCTCCTGGAGCCTGCCGCAAAGTTACAGGGGGATCTCAAGCCCTTCTCCTGCGAGCCAGACGGACGAAAGGACCGCTTGTGAGCCGAAAAGAAGGGACCCCCATTTACAGCGGGGTTCCTTGCCCTAGGCAGCCTATGGAATCAATGTACTCTTGCCTCCCATAAGGCCCTTAATGATCTCTTCCTTAGAGGCACCGGACAGACAGTCACCTACAAAAGGAAGATCAGCCAGTACCTTTTTAGAAGCCTGATCAGCTGACCAGTACTTCAACCAGATCATGCAGCGAAGGATCACAACCGTCACAGAAACCCTGCCAGCCAGGGATGCATCACAAATATACTGTAACCCTTGGATCAACTGATCCGCCAGCTCAGGAGGATGTCGACTCCCCTCCAGACCCTGGCGCAAAACCTTAGCGTTAACACCAGTCTTAAAATTGAACCAGCCACAGTGAAGAGGTACCGGACCAGAGCCTCAGCGCTTTTGGCCATGGGGTCCTTGAGACAGGGAATCTTCCACCGGAAAAAGTGAGTTCTTATTCAGCCTGGAAACCTGAGAGTCCACCAACAGAGGAACCGTCAGTTTCTTCAGAAGAGACTCCTCAAAGGGATATCTTTTAGTATACTCCAACCAGGCATTTCGGGAAACCCCACTGACTAGTGACAATCTCGTCAAAATAGGCAGGAAAGGGAAAAACCTTATTCACCTTGGAATTTTTGCAGGTGCCAAATTGCACTAGCGTCACCGACTCAGCAGCAGCTGAGTCCTCAAACTTTAAAGTTTCCCGCACTGATACAATCAGGCCCTCCACCAGCGCTTTTTCATGCGTGACTGCAGAGGATGACATCCTATAAAAGCACTCCACGTGCGTGGACGCAGACCCAGTGGGCTGACTCTCACCTGCGGCAGCCAAATCCACCTCAGAATCTGAGGAAGCAGAGGATACAGGTAAAGGGCCCTTTTTGCCAGGTCTCCTTTGCAGTGCCATATCTACTTTGGCTACTAGTAGACACAAGTCTGCCAAGGGAGATTGAAACCCAGAGGGTCCCGCAGCTTCCAGGAGTGGATCGGGTGGTGAAACGCGCTCCACAAGCTTCATGACGATAAAGGGTTAAGCTGCTCAAGGGGAAAAAAAAAAAAAAAAAAAAAGAGGCCCCTCCCCCCCTATACACCGCTGTGGCACCACAAGAATCAGCCCACCTACGGCGCTGTATACAGCAGAGGAAGGATAGTGTACCCACAGAATCACTACCCAAGCTGGAAATCGCCAAAGCGATCTGCCACACCGCTGGAAAGCGGAAACGCTAACCTTATACTAGAGGCCCCCACAGCCTCAGCACTGTCTCAGACTACAGGAAAATAGCCGCCAATGCAAGTCTTTGGGGAAACCAAAAACATGGCTGCTGAACAACAGAAACATGGCCGACGAAACGGGAACCCAAACCACGGAAAAATGGCGGCACCACATTGCGCTGCATGGGATATTGGACCCCACCGAAAACGTTCAGACCCCAGGATGGGAACAAAAGAAAAAGTAAATATTCCATTCAAATAGGAAAAAATGCCAGGACCGTAGATCCCAGCAGAGAGTCCGGTCCTTACTCCTGACTAGGCAGAAAAAACTGAAGTCCTAAAGCAGGAAGTGATGGTATACCCTCTGGGACTGTGCCAAGGGCATAACCAAAGAGGCATCTGCCTAGCCCTACTCCTGAAGAGCGACAGTATAATACCCAATGGTCTGCAGAATTAAAGCCGTGTCGGTCAGTGAACTAATGAGAAAAAAAAGGGGGAGGGGGGATGAAACCATTTTTCTAGGTAAAGATTTCTAAAAGTGCTATTGACATGAAATGTTTACCACGTCTAACAACCCATGCCCTCTATACATAAAATTAAAACAAAACAAATACGTTCAAAAATTATGTGTAAAAAAAAAAAAAAAAAATGGAATGACAGGGAAAAAAGTATTGAACATGCTAACTGAAATGTATTTAATACTTTGTACAAAATCCTTTTGTTAGTAATGACAGCTTAACCGCTTGCCGCCCGCCCGCCGTCATATGACCATTATCCTGGGCCGCCGTCATATGACGGCGGCACTTTAAGCAGGGCAGGCGCGCGATCGCGTGCGCGCCGCCCTGCACTGCCGGTGTCGGGGTGTCCCCGGGACACCCCCCGTCACCGGCAGGGGGGAACAGCCAATGGGCGTGGCTGTTTCCCACGTGATCGGCTGTGTTCCAATGACACAGCCGATCACAATGAAGGCGCCCACTAGATGACCGCGCATGCGCGATCGGGAGCGCGCAGCGCGGTCATGTCGGTGGCACTGTGTTCCGTAGGAACACAGCTGTCACCGGCGGTAGTAAACAGTCACTGACAGTGACTGTTTACTATGTGATCGGCTGTGAATCCATTCACAGCCGATCAGAAAATGTAAACAAAGAGCAGTAACTCAGTGTTACTAGCTCTTCTCTCCTCATACAGTTTCTAGTGTGAGGAGAGCAGAGCTAGAAATAGTGAGTTACTGCTCTGTACACATGTCACAAAGTAAAAATCACACTAATAAAGGTCCCCACACAGTCCTCAGCCCCCCCCAATGTCACCTGTCACCCAACAGTCACCTCATCAGTGCCCAGAAATTGACACCCATAACGTTCACATGTGAGCGCAGCGATCGCAGGCAGAATCACTGCGATTCTGCCCGCGATCCGGAAATCATTGCAAATCCCTAGACGCCTGTGCGTTGCCCCTGATTTGCAATAGCACCCCAAACGCTGTGCGATGTTGCCGCCATTTCCGCCTGCCGAATCGTGGTAACATCCCGCAAACATCGCATGACGCCCAAAAAAGGTACAAGAGTTTCTTTGGAGCGTCATGCGTTGTTTGCGCGATGTTACCGCGATTCGGCAGGCGGAAATCGCAGCAACATCGCACAGCATTTGGGGTGCTATTGCAAATCACGGGCAACGCACAGGCGCCCCGCGATTTGCAATGATTTCTGGATCACGGGCAGAATCGCAGTGATTCTGACCGTGATCGCTACGCTCACATGTGAACATAGCCTAAAGTTCACCGGTCACCAGAGACTGCCATCAGTACCGCCATGCACCATCGCCCGTCACCTGTCACCCATCAGTGACCATCGCCCGTCACCTGTCACCCCATCAATCACCGTCACCTGTCACCCCATCAGTCATCGTCACTTGACACCCCATCAGTGATCGTCACATGTCACCCCGTCAGTGACTGTCATCTGTCACCCCATCAATCATCGTCATCTGTCACCCCATCAATCATGGTCACCTGTCACCCCCATCAGTCATCGTCACCTGTCACCCCATCAGTCATCGTCCCCTGTCACCCCATCAGTCATCGTCACCTGTCACCCCATCAGTCATCGTCACCTGTTTGCCATATACATGCAATCACTTACTGACCGCCTAACGACTATATGCGTCGGCCATTAAAAGCTAAATACTGGGGTTAAGGGCAGCAGATAGCCCCCATAACCCCGGTATTTTTTGAAACGGCGGGCGGTCGGCTTTCAGATAAGGGTGGTCCCAGTGGCGGATTCGCCGCGGAATTACCCTTACGGTGCAGGGAAAGAGGTGCCCCCCCCCCCTCCTGCCGCGTCCCAGACGTTTTCCCAGCTTACCGGACCCGCCGGCAGCGGGGAAAACTATCCGGTCCCGGATCCTCAGAGACAGGAAGTCGAGTGAGGGCAAGATGGCCCTCACTCAACTCTATGGTCTTGGAGGACCGGAGCTACGTCAAAAGACGTTGCCTAGCAACCGGTTTAAAGGGCCGCTTTTTTTTTTTCCCTCTTTCACCAATTTTTTTTTTTTTTAGTGTAGTTGTGAGGTGTGAGGTCTTTTTGACCCCAGATCTCACAATAAAGAGGACCTGTCATGCCTATTTCTATTACAAGGGATGTTTACATTCCTTGTAATAGGAATAAAAATGATCAAAACATTTTTTTTTTTTTAAACTGTGTAAAAATAAAAAAATAATAAATAAAATAGGAAAAAAAAAAAAAATTAAAGCGCCCTGTCCCCGTTAGCTTGCGTGCAGAAGCAAACGCATACGCAAGTCCCGCCCACATATGTAAACGGTGTTCAAACCATACATGTGAGGTATCGCCGCGATCGTTAGAGCGAGTGCAATAATTTGAGCCCTAGACCTCCTCTGTAACTCTAAGCTAGTAACCTGCAGAAATTTTTAAAATGTTGCCTATGGGGATTTTTAAGTACCAATGTTTGGCGCCATTCTGTGAGCATGCGCAATTTTGAAGCATGACATGTTGGGTATCTAATTACTCGGCGTAACATTATCTTTCATATTATGGAAAAAAATTGGGCTAAATTTACTGTTTTCTTTTTTTTTAGTTCAAAAAAGTGAATTTTTTTAAAAAAAAATCGCATTTGGAAGACTGCTGCGCAAATATGGTGTGATAAAAAATATTGCAACGATCTCCATTTTATTCTCTAGGGTCTCTGCTAAAAAAAAATATATAATGTTTGGGGGTTCAAAGTAGTTTTCTAGCAAAAAAAATTATTTTAGCTCGTAAACACCAAGTGTCAAAAATAGGCCCAGTCTTAAAGTGGATAAATGGACAACTTTGTGTAAAGCGCTACTTGGATGTGAGGCCTATGTATGTGGCCAGGCTGTGAAAAAGTGTTACACATGTGGTATCGCCATACTCAGGAGGAATAGCAGAATGTATTTTGGGGTGCAAGTTTTGCTATGTACATGCGATGTGTTAGAAATATTGCATAAATGGACAGCTTTGTGTAAAAAAAAATGTGTTCATTTTCTTTCCACATTTTCCAAAAACTTGTGGAAAAAAATGACATATTCAAAAGACTCATTATGCCTCAAAAATTATACGTTGGGCTGTTTGCTTTCCAAAATGGGGTCATTTTATGGGGGTTTCCATTGTCCTGGTGCTCCAGGGCCTTCAAAAGTGCAAAAGGTTGTCAGGAAATATGTGTAATTTGTGCTCCTAGAATGCCGGACGCTGCTACTCGGATGTTAGGCCTCTGTATGTGGCCAGGCTGTGAAAAAGTCTCACACATGTGGTATCGCCATACTCAGGCGGAGTAGTAGAATGTGTTTTGGGGTGTAGTTGCAAGTATACATGTGCTGTGTGAGAGAAATAACCTGTTAATACGGCAATTTGTAAAAAAAAAAAAAAAAAAATCTTCATTTTGCAAAGCATTGTGGGAAAAAATTACAACTTCAAAAAACTCATCATGCCCCTTATTAAATACCTTGGAATGTCTACTTTCCAAAAAGGGGTAATTCGGGGGGTATTTGTACTTTCCTGACCTTTTATTGTCTCAAGAAATGAGATAGGCCTTCAGTACATCAGGTGTGATCAAGTGTGATCAATTTTCAATGAATAGCACCATAACTTGTGGACTCTATAACTTTCACAAAGACCAAATAATATACACTTATTTGGGTTTTTTTTTACCAAAGATAAGTAGCAGTATAAATTTTGGCCAAAATTTGTGAAGAAAAATGACTAATTTGCAAAATTTTATGACAGAAACAAAGAAAAATGCGTTTTTTCACGATATTTTCAGTCTTTTTTTATTTATAGCACAAAAAATAAACAACCCAGTATTGATCAAATACCATCAAAAGAAAGCTCTATTTGTGTGAAAAAAAGGACACAATTTTTGTATGGGTACAGTGTTGCATGACTGAGTAATTCTCAGTCAAAGTGTGAGAGCGCTGAAAGCTGAAAATCGGTCTAGGCAGGAAGGGGGTGAAAGTGCACTGTAGGCAAGTGGTTAAAGACACCCCCTGTATGAAGAAACTAGTCGCTTGCTGTGATCATCTGGTCGGGTATAGGAGCCATCTACAAACACATCCTCTGCATCAGGAAAGGGAACACTTTGCAGGGTGGGGCGGGGGCTGGTAGCTATGTGAATACGTTCTGCACATGTATGTACTGGTGTGACCCCTTTCTACTTTTCACTTGCATTGCTCAGGTGCGATTTTGGCCCATTCTTCCACACAAATGGTCTTCAAATCTTGACGGTCCCATGGTCCTATTCTATGAATTCTGATCTTTAGTTCTTTCCATAGATTTTCTACTGGATTCAAGTCGGGTGTTTGGCTGGGCAGTTCTAGCAGCTTTATTTTCTCTCTTTGAAACCAATTGAGAGCTTCCTTGGCTTTGTGTTTGGGAATCATCATTTTGCTGAAATGTCCACCCTTGTTTCATCTTCATCATCATCCTGGTAGATGGCGGCAGATTTTTATCAAGAACGCCTTGGTACATTTTTCCATTAATCCTTTCTTCAATGATATGAAGTTTGAGGTTACCATAGGCTGAAAAACAGCCCGACACAGATATTCCCACCTTCAAACTTCTGTTAAGGTGTTTTTAGGGTGATGTGCTTTGCCATTTTACCTCCAAAGACGGTATTATTGCATCCAAAGAGTTCAATTTTGGTCTCATCTGACCAGACTATATTCTCCCAGTATTTTACAGGCTTGTCTAAATGTTGTGCAGCAAACTTTAAATGAGTTTCAGCATGCTTTTTCTTCAGCAATGGAGTTTTGCGTGGTGAGCGTGTATACAGGCTACAGCGGTTGAACGCATTAAAAAAAAAAAAAAAATTGTACCTGCTAATGCCAGGTCTTTCTGGATTTCATTACACAACTAAAATTTTTGAACTGACCCTAGCTATAGAAAACAAGCAAGCGAGGGTGCAGCTGCAGCGATCCACACCAAGAAATGTACAATTTCCCCGTACGATGATAGATCTTCCTAGATGTCGACTTCCTGGCCTTCAAAAGTGTAGGAATCACCGAATCAGAAAGACCTCTATCCCTCAACACCTTGCTTTCAACAGCCAAGCCGTTAAAGCCAGCAACCGTAAAGCAGGATAGAAGGTCAGTCATTGAGATAGTAGATCTTTCCGCAAAGGAAGACGCCATGGATGATCCATGACCATTTTTACCAGCTCTGCGTACCAAGACCGCCGACGGCAGTCTGGTGCCACCAGAACGACCATCGCCACCCTGCGAAGAAACCTTGGCAAGAGAACAAGCGGAGGGAAGACATAGATCAGGCAATTCAGACTCCAAGGAGCCACCAGAGCATCTGTGGCGTCAGCCAGAGGATCCAGAGACCTGGCCACAAACCTCTGAACTGGTCTGTTGAGGAGAGATGCAAACCGGTCTACCTCTGGAGTCCCACACCAGGCACAGGAGATGAAACACCTCCGGATGCAGGGACCACTCCCACCGATCAACACCTGACGACTCCGGTAATCCACCTGGCAATTCTCCACACCGGGATGTGGACTGCGGAAAGAACCGGGACTGTGTTCCAACCATACCAGAATCTTGGTCACCTCCTTGGCCGCCAGAGCACTCCTGGTGCCCCCTTGATGATTGATGAAATCCACGGCCATGGCAGTGTAGCCGACTCGTCCAGTGAAGCAGGCAGAGCTTGATTGCTCAAGTCCCCTGAGCACAGAGCTTCCCCAGCACTCCACCCCAGCCTGATAGGCTTGCGTCCGTGGGGACCACCATCCAAAACACTGGCAGGAAGGACTTGCCATGGCACAGGACAGGTGACTGGATCCACCAAGAGAGCAGACGTCGTGAGATGGCTCAACCGAATCTTCTGGTCCAATGACCAAGGATCTCTGTTCCATTGTGACAGAATCTTTCTGTTGTCTCACACGAGACAATTGCAAACTGGACTGCTTCGAAGGTCGAGACCATCAGACCCAGGGTCCTCATGCAAGCCCGCAAGGAGAACTGATCGGCCTCCATCAGTGGACCGCCCTTTGCAACTTCTGAAGCTTGTCCAAGGGAAGGAAGACCCGCCCCAGAGCAGAGTCGAGGATCAGCCCCAGAGAGGTGACCTGCACAGATGGAGTAAGGGCAGATTTGGTGACATGGAAGGTCCACTCGAAGTCCTGAAGGGTCCAAATTGTGATGGACGTGTTTTGCGAGCAGTTTCCCATTCAGATCTGCTGGACAACAGGTGATCATCCAGATACCCCAAAATAGAGATACCTCGTTGATGCAACAAGGCCAGCAAAGGGGCTAGGACCTTGGTAAAACTCTGGGAGCAGAGACGAGACCAAAGGGCAACACCACAAATTGAAAGTGGTCCTCTGCGACCGCGAGGCGGAGGAATCCCTGACGTCCCTTGAACATGGGGACATGGCGATACGCTTCTTTGAGATCGATGGAAGCCAGAAAATCCACCTGATTCAAAGACGCCACCACCGACCGAATGGACTCCATTCGGAATTTCTGTACCCGCACAAATCGGCAGTTCAGAGCCTTGAGGTCCAGGATTGGACGCACCTTGCCCTCCTTTCCGGGCACAGTGAACAGGTTTGAATAGAGGCCTGGAGAGCAATCCTGTTGGGGAACTGGCACAAATCACCCCTTGAGCCAGGAGATCTCTCACAGCCTCCCGCAGATCCTTCAAACGCTCCGGAGACAGGTGAAGATTTGACTGAAAAATACCTGTCCCCTGGCCGGGACCAGAATTCGATCTTGTATCCGATACAAACCAGTTCGCGAACCCATCTGTCCTGAATGAAGTCCAGAGTTCTTGAAAGAAGCGCAGACGTCCCCCCACCCCCAAGATGGGTGAGGACGCCCCTTCATGCTGAAGAGGACTTGTCTTCAGCACCGGACTGACCGGCCTTGGGACTTCCCCCCCCCCAGGGTTTCTTAGCACCGACAGAAGTTCTGAACGGCTTACCTTTTTCTTGCACCGGGAAACACGAAAAAAACGCTTATGAGCAAAAAAGGAGGGACACCACTTAGGACGGGGTGTCTTACCCTTGGAGGATTGAGGAAAAAGAGTACTTTTCCCGCCAGTCAGGCCCTTGATCAACTCATCCAATGAGATGTCAAACAACCTGTCTCCCAGAAAGGGGAGATCAGCTAAGGCTTTTTAAGAAGCTTAATCAGCCGACCAGCTCTTCAACCAGACCATGCGTCTTAAAACAATGCCCACGGCCGAGACCCTGGCGACCAGGGGAGCCGCATCCAAAGACGCATCACACAGGAACACCAGAGCCTGGATCACCTGGTCCAACAGTTCCAACTTTCGAAATGGAACCCGCCAGCACGTGAAGATGGCGGGAAAGGGATTCCACCCGCCTGTCCACTAGATCAGTAAAAATGACCACAAGTACAGCACCAGGGCTACACAAAGATGGATGCCCATAAAAAACAATAGGAAGCTGCAGGGAAAACGGCTGCCCCATACAAGTCTATGGGGAAAAAAATTATATTGCCCACACCTAAGATGGTGGCGCCCACGGCTAGGGACCGACACATGAAGGCCTCAGGAACCACAACAGGGACAAGCAAGCCCAAGGTACCATGGTGTGCGCGCGCACACACACACACAACCCCCCACATCCCCCAAGGCCAGCAGGGGCAACGGGACACTCACCATAGCATGGACCGAGTGGGCTCCGCTCCAGGCAGACTGCCTCCGACCTGAAGTAGGGGTGCTGCCAGCCGAGGGGTAGGCTGCGACCTCCAAGATGACCACAGCCTTGCTAAAGAAGCAGAGGGTAAAGGTGATGACTGGCCAAGCATGTCGCCAGACCTAACCCCTAATGAGCATCTGTGGGGCATCCTCAAACTGAAGGTAAAGGAGCGCAAGGTCTCTTAACATCCACAAGCTCAGTGATGTCATCATGGAGTGGAAGAGGACTCCAGTGGCAACCTGTGAAGCTCTGGTGAACTCCATGCCCAAAAGGGTTAAGGCAGTGCTGGAAAATAATGGTGGCCACACAAAATATTGATACTTTGGGCACAATTTGGACATTGTCACTTAGGGGTGTACTCACTTTTGTTGCCAGCGGTTTATACATGAAAGGCTGTGTTGAGTTATTTTGAGGGGGCAGAAAATTTACAGTTATACAAGCTGTACACTTACTACTTAAATTGTAGCAAAGTGTCATTTCTTCAGTGTTGTCACATGAAAACATTCAATACAATATAGTCACAAAAATGTGAGGGGATCCCATCCCAAGTATGCAATCTCCTTACTCTCAGCTCCTCCTGTGTCCTTCCTTTCAAAAGACCCGCCTCTGGCCGGCGGCCCGCCTCCCTGTGATGTCACTACTATTACGATGTGCATGAATGAACTAACACACCGGGCGGGCGAGCGGCCGCGAATAGCTATAACTATGCGAGCCCTTCACTTCCCTGTCAAAGGAGATAGCCGCCTGATAGGGAAGTGAAGCGCTCACTTAGTTACAGCTATTAGCGGCCGCTCGCCCGCCTATCCGGTGTGTTAGTTCATGCATGCACATCGTAGTAGTAGTGGCATCACCGGGAGGCGGGGTGCCGGCAAGAGGCGGGTCTTTTGAAACCTGCGCTGGCCATCTTTAACCCATTTTCGGCCGGAATGGAATAAGCCCATTTCAGCTGAAAATTTCTGTGCACCACTCATTACACACACACACATATATATATATATATATATATATATATATATATATACACACACATACATATACATACACATACACACACACACATATACACACACACAAATATATTACACACACGCATACAACCATTTATAAATGACCATTCTTCTTGTGAGGTCAGGTGCCCATCCCCAAAAATACCCATACAAGTTCAAAATAGGTAAAGAGGAGCTTGTGGGTTGAAGAAACCGCATTTTATTATCAGGGTTTTCAAAGAAACCAAGCTGCTTTGACTTCTCTCCGCTGTAAAACCTGTCTCCAAAACTGTCAGTGCTATGTAAAATTAGCGAAATGACAAACCTTCCTGGTGGTGGGGCAGCTCTTCCATCATCTGCACGCCTATCATAATCTCCCCACCCATCACGCTGATCTCTCCCATGCCGATCTGAGTAATTCTACAGGAAAAAAAAAGGGGGGAAATATTAGACCACTAGTAGAAAAAAAAGTGAGGGGGTGGGGGATGGGTCGGCAAAAATTCTCTTACAGTTTTAATACACCTACCATATCTCTGCCACCCATGCCAGACCTTGAATCATCCCTTCTGAAAAAGAAAAAATGTTTTATGAGACACACAGGGACAAAAGCATTAATGCAGGTAACCACCTAGGGTCTTGTTCACAAGGGCAGTGAGTTTGCAGGTGTTTAGAAGGGGATACTGTAGCTTTCTGAATGCCTCCTCCCTCCCTTCTACCTCAAGTGGGATACTGTATTGCTAAAATGTGCCACAATCACATGCCAAGCAACTGGTATGCAGGGTTCCTTTGACTTAATTTGCATATTCTTAAAAGTGCACTGCCTCCCAAATGTGACGTTTAATTATAGGATAAGTGCACTTTTTTGATAAAAAATAAAATGCACAATTTTTATAAGGACCAATTACTGTATTAGTGTCACTTGTCCCCAAAAAGTGTAAAAAGTGTCACTGTCCAAATGTCCGCAATATCGCAGTCCCGCTATAATCTGGAACTTTGAAAGCAGGACGACTTTCAAAAAGTAGGAAAGTCATAGAAGGTATATCCATATCTAGGAGACAGGCATATTATATAGAAGCAGATAGGCCACCACAATGAAGATCTGAATCTGGAGCCCAGTAGGACTATGAAAAAAAAAGAAAAAAAAATCCAAATAATTTAACTTACCTGTCCATGTGCATATGATCCATATATCGGCCCCGATCTCGATTCTCAAAATCATGAAATCTGTCTGGTCTTCCAAAATCTCGATACCGATCATCCAAAGCCATTCGTTTTGAATCCGGCCAGTATGGCTCATCTCTCCTGAACACACACGAAAAAATAAATAAATAAAAAAAAACAGCCTAGTTTTAATGCATCGCTGTCGTAATATTACAGGTTTGCTCGCTTTGGACAACTTTTTTTTTTTTTTTTTTTTAAGTTAAATATAAAGAAAAATGGATTTGTCTTGCCGTAAAATCTATTTCTCTGATGCTCATTGACGAACACCACACCCGCCCCTCTATTGAGTTGGGGGGTATTTTTCTTCTGACACTGCTTGCAACTAAACTGAATGCACTAAAGCAGTAATTGAAGTATACCCCCTGGGACTGCCCCATAGGCGTGGTAACGCTTTCCTGCCTAGTGTCCTACTCCTGTAGGGGGCAGCATAACCCAGTTTTTCTGGAGCGGTGTCCGTCAATGAACGAAAGCGAAAAGGATTTTATGGTAAGATAAAAATCTATTTTTTCTCTTTCGATCATTGACGGACACAGCTCTAGTATGTTCCTGACCACTGGGACGTCTCAAAACAGTGTCAAACATGAGGGGTGGGAAAAACAGCAGAAAAAATTCCTAAACCTAGCCAACCAGGTAACATGAAGCTAAAACAGGAACAACTGGAGCTCACCTGAAAACAATTCACCCTCAAAGATGCCAACCCCTTGCGAGGTCCATCCGTATGGACAAAAGGCGAGTCCGATTTCCTAAACTACTCGGTTGCCGCCAGGTACACCCGATCGCCCGAACCACACCTAGAGAACCCAAGGCAATCTCCTTAGGATGCTTAGGTCACAGGGAAGGCAACACAATGTCTTTATTCAAATGGAAATCAGACAACCTTCAGACAGAACGACTGACAAGGGCGAAGCACCACTATCTCTGTGAGCCACCAATAAGGTGAACGAAAAGACAAAGCTGCCAGCTCGGACACCCTGCGTGCATTAGTAAATCACCAATAAGAATGCAACCTTCTGGGACAATGTAAGCAGAGGAATCTTGCAAATATTTTCAAAAAGGCAGCGAGGCCATGGAGACCGCACAGGCAGAGCCAAGTGGCGAACCCCTTAAAAAAAGTTGCGAACCAAGGAACGCGTACCTTACGGACATTGAAAGAAAAAAAAAAATCGCCTAGTCGAAACCTGGCCCTTGATGGTACCCAAGGCCATGAGCTGTTACACACCTCTTTGGAGGAACCCCAAAATTCGAGCCACTGAAAAATGAGAAACCCCCAGAGACTCACACCACACAATATACAAATCCCAGACGCAAATGGTAAATCTTTCTAGAGGTAGATTTTCTAGCCTTCAATAGCGTTGTAATCACAGAGTCAGACAACCCCCTATCCTTCAGCACCTGGCTTTCAACAGCCAAACTGGTAAATCCAGGGACTGTAAAGCAGAATGAAAGATCGGCCCTTGGGCCAACAGGTCTTCCCTGAAAGGGAGTCGCCAAAGGTCATCGGCGACCAGCCGTACAAGATCCGCGTACCAAGACTGGCAAGGCCAGTCTGGGGCCACAAGGATGACCGGAATGCCTTCTGCCACGATCCTTTGCAGAAATCTGAGAAGAGGTTTGGGGGGGGGGGGGGGGGGGGGGCGTAAATCCGATGGTACTGCCCCCAAGAAGCCACCGGTGCATCCAAGACGTTGGCTAGAGGATCCCGACACCTTTCCATGAATCTTCGCACCTTCCTGTTAAGAGAGGACAACAAGTACACCTTGCGAGTTCCTCACCAGAGACACAGCTGTTGAAACCCCTCCGGATGAAGTGACCATTCTGTTTTGGTCCAAGGCCTGTCAACTGAGGCAATCCGACTGCCATTTTTCCACCCCTGGAATATGCAAAGCAGAGAGCTGGAACGAAATGTTCCGCCCACCTAAGAATGCTGGCTACTTCGAGCCGCTAGGACACTTTTTGGGCCCCATTGGTGATTGACATATGCCACGGCTGTGGCATTGTCCGATTGAATTGGTACCAGACACCCCGAAGACGAACCATCCAATGGACCAGACAGTCAGATCGCCCAAAGTTCCAGTATGTTGATCGGTAGTCTGGATTCCTCTAGAGTCCAAACCCCCTGAGCACAGTCCTTGCCCAAACCACCTCCCAACCCGGACAGGCTGGCATCCGTGGCGACCACTGTCCAGTACAGGGGAAGAAAGGATTTTCCCTGTCGAAGACCTGGAGAGCAAATATACCAGATCAGGCACCCTCTCATACCTTGGCTCAACAGGATCAGATTGTCCAGAGACTGGATTCTTGTCCCACTTGGTAAGAATCTTTTTGCAGAGGTCTCGTATGGAACTGTAAAAACGGAACTGCCTCGAAGGTGGAGAGCATCAGGTCCAGCACTTGTATACAAGTTCTAAGAGATGACCACCTGTTGGAAAACAGGAGCCGAATCGCATCCTGCCACATTTGGAGTCCCCCCCCCCCCCCCCCCCCGGAAGAAACACCTGGGCTGAGTCCAAGGTGAGGCCCATATAGTCCAGCTTGTTGGAGAGAACTAGAGCAGATTTTTGGAAATTCAGTGTCCATCCGAACTGTAAGGCTCGCACAGTAATAATAAAGATGTCCTTCAAAGCAGTTCGAGACTTGCAGAAGGAGATCGTCCAGGTACCCCAGTCCTGCAATCCCCCGCTGTTGCAACAGCACTAGCATTGGGGCCAAAACTTTTGTGAACACCCGAGGAACCAAGGGGTAACGCCACAAATTGATAGTTTTGCCGTGGGCGAGGTGCACTAAGAAAACGCTGATGACTGACAAATATTGGGAGATATGAAGGTAAATGTCCTGGATATTGAGAGCGGCCAGAAAATCCCCTTGATGAAGGGATGCCACAACCTTGCGAATGGACTCCATCCGGAATCTTTGTACCAGCACAAAGCGGTTCAAGGCCTTCAGGTCCAGGATTGAACTAACTTTGCCTTCCTTCCCGGGAACTGAAAACAGGTTTAATAAAACCCCTGAAAGTTTTGATTCTGGAACCCGTACAATGACCCCTTGTAAAAGTAAATCTTGCACTGCCCCGAGGAGACCGCGCAGACGATCTGAGTACAGACACAGGTTGGAAGGAAAGAACCTTGCCGGAGGTGAAGACCAAAACTCGATTGTATAAGCCAGACCGAATCAGCTCGTGGACCCACCTGTCTTGAAGGAGGTCCACGGATCCGGAAAGAAATGAAGACGTCCCCCGCCCCAGATACGGGTGAGGGCGCCTCTTCAGGCAGAAGAGGGCTTGTCTGCAGGGACCAGCTCTTGACTTACCAGACCAGGGCCTCTAAGGAACCCCCCCCCCCCACCGAGGGCTTTTGTCCTGAGATATGAAAGGGGCGCTTGTGAGCCGAGAAGCAAGGACCACGTTTGAGACGAGACTCCTTGCTCCTAGTAGCCTGCGGGAGAAGATTACTCCTCCTCCCCCCGTAAAACCCATAATCTTATCCATGGAAGCACTGAACAGGTGATCTCCTACAAAGATCAGGCAGGACCTTCTTGGAGGCCTGGTTCATGTGACAACACTGAATCCCTCTCTCCCTCCCTCCCCCTCTCTCAGGGAAGGATTGCGCCAGCTGTATTAGTGCCTGTAGCGTGGAGAGCGGTAACTACCGGCTTGCGCTCCACCTGGCTTCAGGGCGTGCGTTCCACCTGACACGCGTTTCGTCAGAGCACGTGACGTCTTCAGAGGTCACACGCTCTGACGAAACACGTGTCAAATGGAACTCACGCCGCACGCCCTGAAGCCAGGTGGTGCGCAAGCCGGTAGTCACCGCTCTCCCCACTACAGGCACTAATACAGCGGGCGTGATCCTTCTAAATTTTAACTTATTTGTACTGTGCATTTAATAAAACCCTTTTTAAAATGGTACTGCACTATTTGGAGCAATTATTTTTTACCCCAACCGGACCCTGAGGATCCAGCGCAATCAGGAAGGGGACCCCGGATCGTAGGGGACTACAAAGCCTACCATTTCTCCGGCCGAGGAGGCCACCAGGCTCTATAGGTCTTTTTACCATAAGGTAATTAAGATCCACAACATCTGGTGAGTTCACACCCCCACTATTCCCTAAAGTCACTCCAGAAGTATCGGCAGTTGGACCACTGGAGGACCCAGCAAAAGCACTTGCACTTTTCTCCCTTTTTGGCACGGAAGTTTATCTTATGCACTTAAGTCACATATGAACTTTGATTGGACTTATTTTGGCACTTACGGTATTTGCACTTTAATGGCACTTATGTGATTTGATACTTGATATTGTATGACTATTTATTGATTTTACACTGTATTATTGTGTGATACACCACCATCCAGTATATGGAATTTATTCAGTCATTAGTCACCAATTTTATTCAACGTTTTTGTATATTTATTTGACCTTACATATTTTATCCAGGTAATTGTTTACCCTGGTCCCCAACAGCAAGCGCTATAATAATCCCAACTACTTTGGGGTTTTTCTTTATTCATTCTATACTTATTTTATAGCAGCTGCTATCACCACCCCCTCCATTATTTATTTAATCACATCTACCACTCAACACCCCCCTCCTTGTAGGCCATCCATAGGTGCGAAGAATATACACCTATTGGAGTATTTTCTATTACCAGCCATGGTAAACATTTAACGGGGCCTTAGAGATTCTGCCCGCGCGGCAACCGGATTCCTAAAAGCCGGGGATTTTACCACCGGAAACTTGGTTGCCTTAGTCAACCTGGAAATAGGGAAGTGACTCCTCAAAAGGATACCAAACAGAAAAACATCTTGGGACAATCAAGGGTCATATTCAACGCACCAAGCACTTAGACAGATGTGTCAAAATAAGCTGGATAAGAACACCATAACCGCACAGGATGGCTTGTGGGTGACAAATGGAACAGATATGTCCACAGCAGCCTTGACTGCATCCTCCAACATAAATGGCTCCTGCATTGATATAATAAGTGCATCTACCAGCCCCCTCCAGAGAACCCCCCTGGAGGGACTGACCACCCCAGTGAGTACCCACGCCCCACACCGCATTCAGGGAAGTAGAGGAGGGGGCCCTTATTTACCGATCCAGCAAAGCGTGCGGGTAACACTCCCAGGACAGAACCTCATTGCCACTGGAGTGGAGGAGCCATCGACCAGAAGTAACGCTGCAACTCAGGTCGAGACCCGGTCGTATGCAACCTTGTGAGACATTTAACTGGCAGGTCAGCCCCAGCCCATTAGGGATAGGTTGCGGCCGACCGAGCGCAGAGCTACAGTCTCCACGTGCCTGCTAGACTGAGGGGACCACTGGAACTTCAATTGTCCAGCCCCTCACTCAGCCAGGCAGTTGCTAGAAGATCGCCACAGGAAAAAACCAGGAAGGAACCCAAAAACAAGCAGCATAAAAATAGGCAAAAGTGCCAGGACCTAGGGCCGGCAGGGAAGCTAGATCCTACTCCTGAACTAGGCAAACAAAAAGTAGCTAAGCAAAGAGGGGGAATTATGCCAGCTGAGAGCGGCGCACGGGGCGAAGCCAAGCTTGGGTCTTCTGCCTAGTCCTAATCCTTCAGAGGGCAGCATAACCCTATAGTACATAATATTGAGCTGTGTGTCAATGAACAGAAGATAAATACTGGTTGATCTTGCCAGAAATGCAGCTTGTCACTTTCTGTAAATTACTAATCCCCAAACCCCCATGTAATGGGGATGAAGTCATGCTTGGTGACAATGATGGCTTTATCAGCTTAAGTGAAATGAGCAAACGTAGACCCACACTAATAAAAGGTGGTGTGATATTCGCAGCATTAGCAAGTGTAGAAAATCCTAAACAAGGCCAACGCAGCCGCCTCATTTAAGGGCTCATAGTGTGAAATAATGGGACTTGACTTACCGTAAAATCCATTTCTCTGATATTTATTGACTGACAGCTTCCGATATTCATACCCATTGGGTTATACTGCCACCTACAGGAGTAGGACACTAGGCAGAAAAAAATTCTGGCTACACCCATGAGCAGTCCCAGGGGGTATACTCCCTCTGTTATAGCCACTCAGTTTTGTAAAACGTAGCGTCAGGAGAATACCAACTCTACAGGAGGGGTGGGTGCTGGGTCCGTCGATCATCAGAAAAATTGATTTTTACGGCAAGTCAAAACATCCCATTTTCTTTCGTTTGACTAACAGCTGGTATTCATAATCACTGGGATGTCCCAAAGCAGTGTTAAACATGAGGGGGTGGAAAAACTGAAAAATACCCCAAGGCTAAACATTAGCCAACCAGGCAACAGGTGTAACAAAGACAATCAGCGCAACTAGTCACTGTGTGTATACACTATAAATCTCTGGCTGCTTTCACTAAAAATGTGTTTTCACCATACATGTATATCAATAAATCACAAACAGTGCTGCACCAGATGTCTAACAATCCATTAAAAACATTTATATAATTTTTAAAAGTATTATGCACTAATAAAAAAAAAATCAAAATGTGTAGGTGAGAATTATAAAGTGCACTACAAATAGTCCATAGAAAAAAAATCAAACTTGATCCAGTGACATGCTCCTTCAGTGCTTGGACTGCAATACACTGGCTCAGTTATTGCTCCACCACCCGATCAATAAAGCCTCTCACCTTACATTCCGATCCGTGTTACCAGCGGGTAAGAAGAAGCAGTACCCCTTCTGGGGTTTATGAGTCAAGTGGAGATCTTTAGGTGGATACTCTCAAGCCAATGCATAAAGAAATGGCTCTCAATCCAGATAGGTCACAAGTGCATAAGAAAACGAAAAAGCAAATATAGTGATTGCCATATAAAAACTAGAACCGTTTATTATAAATTAGGCAACTTACAACAAAACAGGCACTTTAGCAGTGCGGGCTGTACAAGCAAACAATCTCTCGTAGCCACGATGTGATTCGACTAACCGGCTCCGCCGGACTGTAGGCCACAAGATAGATTGCGGTTTGCTTGTAAAGCCCACACTGCTGAAGTGCCTGTTTAGTAAGTTGCCTACTTTATTTAAAAAAAGTTAAGGTTCTAGTTTTTATACAGAGAGCACTCCATTTGTGTTTTAATTTCCTTATGCACCTGTGACATATGCGGATTGAGAGCCATTTCCTGATGCCTTGGCTTGAGAGTTTCCACCTACAGATCTCCACTTGACTCATTAACCTCAGAGGGGTACTGCTCATTCTGACCCGCTGGTAACACAGGGGTCGGAATGTAAGGGGAGAGGCTTTATTGCATGGGTGGTGGAGCAATCACTGAGCACTTTATTGCAGTCCCAAGCACTGAAGGTGGATGTCAATGGATCAAGTTTGAATTTCTTTTTTCTGTGGACTATTTGTAGTGCAATTTATAAATTACCACCACACTTGATAAGGGTTTTATTATTTATATTTTTTTATATTATGCACCGTTTTAAGGATTATTTTTGAGATCTGGCGCAGCACTGTTTTTGTAACCAGGCAACAGGGGCTCAACCAAGCAACCGGAGCCCATCTGAAAAAAACAATACACCCCCAGAGGATCAGGTCCTCAACAGCAGCCTGCAAAACCTTACGGCTGAAGAAAGCATCCGCAGATGCCAACACACCCACTTTATAAAACTTTGTAAAAGTGTGCACAAACGAACAGGTGGCTGCCTTGCAAACCTGCATCACTGGCGCCTGATGACGGAAGGCCCCGGAGGCACTAAGTACCCTACTGTGCGCCTTGACAGGGAAAGGAGGATCCTGACCCCTGATGGAATATGAGTGAACCACCGTCCATCTGATCCATCTGAAAATAGTCGCAGAGAAAGCGGGCAACCCTTTTTGGAGGTCCATTTGTGAACACAAAGTCTGACTTCCTGAATGACTCCGTAGCTGCCAGGTACACCCCAATTGCCCAGACCACATTTAAGGCATACAGAGCAATTTCCTTTGGATGTTTAGGCCTGGGACCTGGGACACAGGGAAGGCAACACGATATCTTCATTCAAAAAAGTCAGACAACCTTTGGAAGGAACAATGGACAGGAGCGAAGAACCACCTTATCCCTGTGAATCACCAAGTGAGGTGGATGACAGGATAATGCCACCTGTTCCAACACGCTGCACGCAAAAGTGACCACTAAAAAGGCCACCTTTTGGGACAATGTAAGCCAGGAATCTCCTGAATATTTGCAAAAGACGGCTTCTGCAGAGCTGAAAGCACCAAATTTAGATCTCAAGGCGGCAACAGAGTTGGCACTGGAGGGACCAAATGTCGGACATCCTGAAGAAAGGTATGAACCAGGAAGGGTGTGGCAGCCATTGGAAGAAGACTGCCAAGGCCGACACCTGGCCCTTGGTTGTACTCAAGGCCAATTTCTTTTCAATCCCCCCTTGAAGGAAGGTTAAGATCCGAGCCACCGAGAAGGAGCGAGGAGGAACACCAAGAGACTCAACGCAATGCACTTCAACGTACGATGGTAGATCTTCCTGGAAGTAGATATCCTAGCTTTTAACAGGGTAGGAATCCCCAAGTCAGATAAACCATTATCCTTCATCTGGCATTCAACAGCCAAGCCATCAAAGCCAGAGTCTGTAAAGCAGGATGGAAGATCAGTCCATGGGACGGAAGATCGGTCCTTGGGACAGAAGATCCTCCCCTGAGATGAAGCTTCCAAGGAACGTCGGCGACCAGCCGCACCCGATCGGCATACCAAGCCCAGTCCGAGGCAGAAGGGATTTCGGTCATCTTAGTAGCTCCGAAGTCTCGGCAGAAGATTGAGGGGGAAGGCGTAAATCAGCCGATATTGACCCCACTGAGCCACAAGTTCATCTATGGCGACCACGAGAGGATCCCTTGACCGAGCCACAAACCTCTGCAACCTGTTGAGTCGAGAACAGATCCACTTTAGGGGTGCCCCACCGGAGACCTAGCTGACGCAACACCTCTGGATGAAGAGACCACTCCTCGTGGTCCAACGCCTGCTGACAGATAATCCGCCTGCCAATTTCCCACCCCAGGAATGTGTACAGCGGACAGGGCTGGAATGAACCGTTCTGCCCACCTTAGTATGCCAGCTAACTCCAGAGCCGCCAGGACACTTGTGACCCCTTGATGATTCACACAAGCCACGGCTGTGGCATTGTCCAATTGAATGTGCACTGGACAACCCTGAAGATGATTCGTCCAATAATTCAGACTGTCTGATCACTAGGAGTTCCAAGACATTTATTGGTAGTCTGGATTCTTCCAGCATCCAGATCCCCTGAGCAGAATGCTTGCCAAGGATACCTCCCCAGCCAGACAGGCTGGCATCCGTGGGGATCACTGTCTAATGCAAGGGGAGGAAGGATTTTCCCAGCCGAAGCACAAAGCCACCATATCAAGGACTCCCACGTTTCCCGAGCCTGATCGATTTCCAGAGACTGGGTAGTCTTATTCCATTTGGTCAGAATATCCCTTTGCAGGGACCTCGTATGGAACCGCCTCAAAAGGTAGACACCATTAGGCCCAGAAACCACATGCAAGTCCGGAGGGACGATCATCTGTTGGACAGCAGGAGGCGAATTGCAGCCTGCAGTTTTTGGAGTTTGTCCAGAGGAAGGAGCACTCTGGCTAAGGCTGAGTCAGGCCCAGATAGTCCAGCTTTGTGGATGGAACCAGAGCAGAATTCTTAAGGTTCAGAATCCAGCCGAACTCCCACAGAGTACATATTGTTATCTCCAGGTTCTCCCCCAGAGCAGAGGGAGGGTGTCCAAGTAGCCGAGTACCATGATCCCCCGTTGGCGTAGCAAGGGGGCTAACTCTTTTGTGAAGACCCGAGGATCATAGGCGAGACCAAAGGGTAACGCCACAAACGGATAATGCTCCTCTCCCACAGCAAAGCAGAGAAAAAAACGTTGGCGACTGGCACATGTGAAGATAGGCATCCTGGATATTGATAGAGGCATCATAGGATAGCAGGGATGCTACCATTGTTCGAATGGACTCCATACTGAACTTCTGTACCCGCACAAAGCAGTTAAGTCCCCTTGAGCTCCAGGATTGGACACACTTTGCCTTCCTTCCTGAGGACTGAACAGGTTTGAGTAAACACCCTGACACCATTCCGTAGAACCGAGACAATCCCCCTAACTTGGAGGAACAGGTCGTGTACTGCCCCAAACAGGCGCAAATAGGAAGGAAAAAAACCTTGCCAGGGGACAAGAGCGAAACTCGGTCTTTTGACTTGGTGGACCCACTTGTCTGATTTGCGGAAACCAGCGAAGAGACATCCCCCACCCCCGATACTGGTGAGGACGTTGATGGAGCCTTGTCCACTGGTCTGGAGAAGCCCGATCTTGGCTTGCCAGACCAGGTTCGTTTGAATCCCCCAGAAAGGATTTAAGCCGTTGCTAGTCGACCCCGAGGAACAGAAAAACTTATGAGCTGAGGAGGGGGGCCCACGTGTACGACAAGGTTCCTT